>NC_087251.1:37062500-37149172 GCF_037042905.1 Lytechinus pictus
AACTAACAATCATAAATATTTCCCTTATTTTTATAACCAAAACTAGGCCTAAGCTTTAATAGTTAATGTGTTTACTTCGTTGAGGATAGGACATTTTCCTTAGAATAATATCATAATTTAAATATCAACGTCACATATTTTACAAGCACCACCCCTCCCTCCCAAAATAATGCTAATAACTCTGACTTTCAGTCTAGAATCGCCCCTTTTGTGCTTAATTCAGATGTGATTAAACAAGAAGTTTGCTACACACATTGGCTGATTTCAAGTCCGGTGTTGGCGTTGATGTTGGAAGTTGGATATTCCCCCTAGCTCCAAAACATATTTTGTGTGTTGGAAATCATGTTACCATGGTAACGGCATACTATATGACAAAAAATGGTAAAACATTTTCAGGTTTAATTACTTCATCAATTTTCAACCAATTCTCATGAAATTTGGTTCACACATTAAGTTAGAAGTAAAGGTGTGACAGACACATATTTTGTGTGTGTCGAAAATTGTGTTGCCATGGTTACAACATATTATAGGCCCCAAATTAGGTTTAAAAAATCTATTGGTTCCAACTACTTGATTAGTTTTCAACCAATTCTCATGAAATTTTGCTCACACATTTGCCTCGAGGTAAAGATGTACAAGACATATTTTTGCATGTGTCTGAAATCGTGTTGCCATGGTAACATTATACAATATGTCCAAAATTAGGCAAAAATCTTGAGGTTCAAACTACTTCATCAGCAATTCTCATGACTTGATCACACATACTGTACATGTAGGTCTTGGGTAAAGATGGGCAATAAATATATTTTTTCCATGTGTTGGAAACTGTTGCCATGATAACGGCGTAGGGCAGGGGTATTAATCACCTTCATTGATAGTTCTAGTTTAAGTTACCCCAAAATTTTGCTTGCTCGCAGTTTTTTGAAATTTTGCCCTTTACACCATGTCTGCCCTATAAAAATTTAAATTCCTGAAGCCACCCCTTTAAACTAAAAGAAAACTCCTTTGCAGAGAACAATATTTATATCAGTCATCCCCAAACCATTAACTCCGATTGACAACTATGCATATATCCCTGTAATAATTTATTCATTATTTTTCTAATTCTATATAATTTCAGTTGTCTATTTTATAAGCGTGTCATGGAACCCTCTTGCCTGAGCAGTTTGGGCGAGGGTCACACATTTGGAAGCACAGTGGGGCAATTTCGTCAAGAAAATATTTGACATAAAATATAAATAAATAAATAAATAAATGAATAAATAAATAAATAAATAAATAGGCCTAAATAAAAATGTTCCTCACTTCAGAACAATGGTCTAATCCAATGGTTTGGTTTATTGTTTTTTGCTAAGAAAAAAATAAAAGAGATACGGTTTTCCTTGCCCAAAACTGGCCAAGATGGGGCGATGGGGGGGGGGGGCACTTAAAAAAAAAATGCCCACTTATTGTCCAAATTTCAAGAGGAGTGCATATGAGGGGCCACTACTCATCACAGCTTTGTGCCTAAATTGGGACACATTCATGCCACCTGTATCCCTTGATCCATGCCTCTGTCACCCATCATTTATATTTTTTTCATCTTTAAGCACCTGGCCATTTTCTTTCTATCTCTCATCAAATGTAACCAACCCCCTCCCCAAAAAATGCTTTATCATATTTTTACATTTCATTATCTTCCACCCTCCGAGGTTGGCCCACTATCATTCTCGAAATTTATCTCTTTAATTCTCTATACATCTCTCTAACTCTGTTAATGACTTCTTCACATTTCTACTTTTTTCCTCTCCCTTCTCCCATTCTAATTCACCTCGCCTCTCTCTCTCTCTTTCTCTCATTATTCCTTATACAGTGTAATTTTTGCATATCTGGATCTTTCAAATTTTTTCATGATATTTCCTTTTCATTTCTCGCCCTTGCTAATTCAAATCTTCATCTCAATCAATTATTTTTCTAATTTGACAATTCATGGGACAACTATTGGTTTTAACTGGTATCAATTGGTTTGATATTCCAGTATGGTTAATGGGTTTAAGATGGCATTAACTGGTATATGCACCCATTGAGTTTCTATGGGTTCCAACTGGCATCAAATGGTCCAGTTTGGCTTATGGGTTTTAAACTGGAATATATTGGTAGATAAACCAGCAAGGCCTATTGGTTTTAACTGGTATTAACTGGTGTACTAATTTATACCAGTATAGTTAATTGGTTTCAACTGGAATCAACTTGTATGTTTTCAGCATGTCCAGTTGGGAAAATTGGTTTCAACTGGAATATACTGGTATGATGGGAGTTTACCAGTTGTGCCAATTGGTTTCAACTGGTCCCAGTTAAATCCAGTTGAAACCAGTTAAAATTTCAACTGGTTTCAACTGTTTTTTTTTACCTGGGTTCAGAGTTTATAAAAAAATAATCCTACAATTTTCTACAAATATTAATTACTATTTCTAGTAGGGAAACGTGTGTTCTGAGGGGCAAATCATATTTTAACCCCACCCCTCTTCCTCCCGATTCATTGAAAGCAACAAAACAAAGAGATGAAGCAAAAAGAATGACATTTTGTGTAAATTTATTACTTTTAAAATAAATACACACCAAAATTTGTAAAACAATATAATCTTTTCACCTGTCCCATGTCCTTTAATCATGACTGTATAAACATGATTAAAAGAGGTACATACACATACAAAAATATTTCATTATCAGTTGTTAACACTTAATGTATAAAATATAAGAAAAAATTATAATTCATAATTATTTTTTGCTTTTTTAAAGTAGTTTCAACTTGTCTTTTAATTTACTTGATTTATTTGGGTTCAATATACATTTAAGAATATTCACGTACTGCTAGCTTGCTTCAATTGAGTGAATCTAACTTAATTAGGCAAAGATGATTATTACTTATAAAATCATGTTGAATGTACTTATATTTTCAATTAACGCCTTATTGAAATAATGCATGAATATTCATTAGAGCAAGTCATTTTTTTTTTACTGTCATAGGCCTATCTATTTGTGTTTGAAATTGTTTTGGATAAGGGTGTGCATTTTATTCTTTTGTTGAATTAAAGATTGAGCAACATTAAATTTAGCAGAAAATTTCAGATTTCTTTTTAGGTTTTCGGAAAATGCTTATATTTTTCTCATTGTTTTATTTGTAAGAATGAAACGATCGCGTATAAATATCTGTCAGTACCTATACATGTACAGGCAAGTGACAATGCACAAAGTCTAATATTTGGATAAAAGATGTTTAAGATGAAAATGATGCCACTAAAAGTGGGACGATGGGGGGAGCGGACTTTTTAATCACGAAAGTCCACTCCCCCATTTGATTTTTTCAAATATTTTAGTGATTGTTTTACTTAATTGAATTAAAGGAGAATGAAACTCTTGGAGCAAGTTAGCTTTTGTGAAAGCAGAAAAATCAAAGAATAAGATCAACAAAAGTTTGACTAAAAAAGGACTAGCAATAGAAGAGTTGAGCATTTGAATGTCGAGATCACTAATGCTATGGAGATCCTCCTTTTGGCAATGCGACCAAGATCTATGATGTCACAGATGAACAACTCTCCCCTTTTGGACACTGAAAATATACCCCAAAACATCTCTTTTTGCTCATTCTAATCATTATGACAAACGATTCATCAATGATATAATGTTGTGAAACCTCTGTACTTGTCCTCTCATAAAGAGAATACCTCACCTTGTGATAGACTCTATAAAAGTGAGAATATAAGTGAAATAAGTACTAAAGTAATGAGGGAGTTGTACGTGTGTGACATCACAGATCTTGGTCACATTGCCAATGGGAGGATCTACATGGCATTAGTGATCTCAATATTCAAATGCTCATAACTTTCTTATTATTCATTCAATCTTCCTCAAACTTTCAACAATATGTTTCTTTGATTTTTCTCTTTGATATGGATTCAGCTGGTTTCAAGGGTTTCATTCTCCTTAAGTTATTGTAACTTAATTTTCTTGAGTAAAAATGGATGCAAAGAAAAAAAAGTAAATTTTACTTAAAACTGCCAAACTCATAAATACTGGAAAAAATTTAAGTAATTTTTTGCCACAATTTTATACAGTCATTTCAACAATTTTTTTTTTACAGTGTCGATTCAAATGAAATATATTATTCATATCCTAAATGAATACAATACCTAAATCAAGTGTACAACTACAAACATGACATAATACATTAAAAAAAAAACATGAATAACTATATCGCATTTGTATGCTTAATAGACTTACTGATTATTTTTCGGACAACAATTTATTTGATCCCTTTCAATCTGCATATCGTCCCAAACATAGTGTGGAAACTCTCCTGGTCAATGTGTCCAACTCTATTCTTCAGGGTATGGACAAAGGAAATATCTCAGCCATGTTCTTACTCGACTTGTCTTCTGCTTTCGATACCGTCAACCATACTGTTCTACTTAATACACTCAGTTCATTTGGTGTTAGGGGTCAGGCATATGAATGGTTTCAGTCATATCTTTCCTGTCACTCGCAGATTGTCTGTATTAACGACTGCAAATCTAGTAGTATGCCTCTCTCTCACGGTGTACCGCAGGGTTCTGTGGGCGGGCCCACTTTGTTTTTGATTTACCTGATTAGTTTGGGACATATCTTACAATGCCATAACATCAATTATCATATCTATGCCGATGACATCCAACTCTATCTCTCCTTCAAACCAAACCAGGCTGATGCAACAAATGCAATCGCCCTTCTTGAGAATTGTTTAGCTGACATTCACTCCTGGCTGGATAGTCATTCATTGAAATTGAATCCGTCCAAAACTGAGTTTCTTTTATTTGGTTCAAGGGCTCAACTTAGTAAGGTCAAGTTGTCATCGGTCTCTTTTTCGGGATGTACCATTAATGTGTCCCAGACGTGTCGTAACCTAGGGGTCATGTTTGATTGTGGAATGTCTATGTCAAATCAAATAACCACCATTTGTAGGTCTGTAAGGTATCAGCTACGTAATATTGGGTTCATCAGGAAATATTTGTCAAAATCTGCTACTGAAAAATTGGTCCATGCTCTGATTTCTTCACGACTTGATTTCGGGAATGCCTTACTCTACAATTTACACAACACCTAAACTCCAAAAGCTCCAGAACGCTGCAGCACGTTTGGTCACCTATCTAACAAACATGTTCATATCACACCCATTCTGAAATCTCTTCATTGGTTAAAGGTTAACGATCGCATCATCTTCAAAATCCTTCTCCTTGTATTCCATGCAATTAATGGCTCTGCTCCACAGTACAATATTAATCTAATCAGCAAATACACTCCAGTCAGGTCCCTACGTTCATCCAACTCTGGTTCCCTAGTTATTCCTAAATCCGTTAAGACATGGGGGGTTCGGGCTATTGCTCACGCGGTTACAGCCCGATAGACCGCGGGTCCGATAGACCGCGGGTCCGATAGCCCGCGGGTCCGATAGTCCGCGGGTCCGATAGACCGCGGGTCCGATAGACCGCGGGTCCGATAGACCGCGGGTCCGATAGTCCGCGGGTCCGATAGACCGCGGGTCCGATAGCCCGCGGTGTGTGTAAAATTATGGTCAGGATATAGTGAGATCCAATGCCATCAAGAGGTCAAAAGGCCAATGATAAGGCGAGTCCATTGGGGTTCTATAACGATGACCCAAAGGACAATCGCCCCCTGACATCTACTTCAAGGAAAATATTATCCCCATATTTTATCGTCAGGGACTGTTACCTCCCCCCCGGAAATTTACCCTCTAGACGCCATACGGAGCCATCGACTTGACGACATGGCGAGATACTTTATCTTGCAATGTCGACTAAATAATGGCGCGATACGTTATCCTGCCAAGTCAGTCCACTTATAAAAAGTTATATGTCAACATGGCGAGATATTTTATCTTGCCAAGTCGACTTAAATAATTTACATGTCAACATAGCGATATACAGTGTGTATCGGGATTCTCGCCGGGGCTTGTACACTTCATATCTCGCCATGTGGACATATCGACTTGACAAGATAGAATATATCGCTATGTCAAAATAATAAGCGTATTAATTACTTAGGCGGCGGAAGCGGGGGGGGGGGACCTTTCCTCCTAAATTTGAGGTGGGGGACGGTCCCCCCTAGATTTTTAGTTGAGAACCTTTTTTTTGCTTGTCAATTTGTTTTCTACGTCCCCCCTAAATTGAGGTGGACCCCCCCTAAAATCTTTTTGTCCCCCTAATTTTGGTTTATAACCTTTTTTCTTGTCAAACATTTTTCAAAATTGGTGGTCCTTCCTATAAATTTTGGTTGATTTGCTTGTCAATTTTTTTACCTGTGTCCATCCCAAAATTTCAGGTGGACCCCCCTAAATTTTTTTGCCTTCCGCCGCCAATGATTAATCAAGACATGGCAAGATAAAGTACCACGCCATGTCGTCACGTTAATGGCATTTTCAAGGCTCCATACTAGGGGTAATTATCCGGGGTAATTATCTGGAGGGTAAATTTCCGGGGGGGGGGGGGTATCAGTCCCCGCCGGTAAAAATATGGGGATAATATTTTCCTTGAAGTAGTTGTCAGGGGGTGATTGCCCTAATTGGGTTATTGTTATAGAACCCAGGCGCGGATCCAGGATTTCGTGGGGAGGGAGGGGGGGGGGCAAATTTGACCTGATTTTTGGCGCCCATATGTGTACTTTTCGAAAAATGGCGCCCACTCCCTCCCGGCCAGGCTAACTAAAGTGCCTTAAATGGATTTTGAATTATCTTATAATCACATTTTAAAAAAACCAAAGACCACTTTTTCATGTGTTCTTGAAAAAAAAAATCCATGAATATATAATGTAATATCAATGGGAGCGCAAAGCACGAGCGATTTTTTTTTTTTTTGGGGGGGGGGGTTCAATTTGGTTTAACTTCTTACCAGAGTAGGCCCTACTAGAATATTCTGTGAATGGGAGCTGTAGTTTCTGTACTGTTGTGTTAGAATACCCTTCAATAATATTAATGATAACCTCTTGGGAATAATGCGACCTCGAAGCAATCGACTAATTCTCCTCATCAGTGGCGTATTTATTCAGCATGGGTGCACGGGGGGGGGGGGGGGGGGGTGGGTGGCGAGGGCACCAAGTTAAAAAAAATAAATGAAATGAGGGGGTAGACGTCAAAGAAAATCTGATATTTCATTCTTAAAAACAAATTGAGGTATCTCACAAGGCCTAAATAAATAATGAGAACGCGAAGCGCGATCTGATTTTTTTTTAAATAGATTTATCATGTATTATATCCTGAAAGCCTAAGTCAGGGGCGGACCCAGCTTCCGCCATTAGGGGGAGGGGCCATTTTTTCACCCATATTTTCCCCGATCGGCCGCTCAAAGTTGATTTTTTTTTTGTTTCTTTGAAGGGGTTGTCCCAGTGCCGTAATGAGCCAACAATTTCGAGGGGGCTCGATATGGTGTATCGAATAAAATTAATAAGAAGTTGCCAGTGAGCGAAGCGAGCAAGCAAATATGCTGACATTTTTATTACAAAAATACAAGGTTGTGATAGATTTTGACATAATATTTGGAAAATAATATTATATTTCATCCTTATCCCTTTCCTTTTCTCTCTATTTTTTCTTAGTCTTGATTCTCTCTTCTTCTTCTTTTTTTTTTTTTTGGGGGGGGGCAAAACACCCATGTCCTAACAGTCATTTCCTAGCTTTACTTTATAAGCAACATAAATGTGTAATAATCTCTTAAGCCCTATGTAATCTAAAAATGAAATTTCATGTATTTTGTCCTGAAAATTGAACATTTTGGGCAATGTTTGTGAACCTGAACAGCGTATATAACTAGATAATTACCACGAGCGCGAAGCCGAGCAGAAATGTTAAATATTCGTTCTGGCCTGGTCGAAAAGGGACATGTTAAGGATGTTTTGCAGTTAGCCATTAAGACGATACATATTTCAACGATTAAATAATGCGAGCGCGAAGCGCGAGCTGAACTTTTTTGATATTCCAACCTAAAAAGATGAGAATTCAAATCCCCCAATGGGACATTCGATTCATGTTTGTCAATCATGAAAAAGGATGGGTAATTTTTGGTATCTTCCTACAATAATAATGCGAGCGCAAAGCGCGAGCAAAATTTTTTTGATATTCTGATTCGAAACTGGATAATTTTAGCACGTTTTGAATAAGATCAAGCTTTGTATCCTAAAAACATGCGTGCGCGTGTTTTAGAGTTAGACAGAATCCTGGCAATCTGAATACATTTCATTTTTCATCATAAAAATCAATAATGCGAGCGCAGAGCCCGAGCTGAAAATAATATTTGAAATTCCGATATGAAAAGGGTCAATTTAAGCACTGTTTACAGCACTGTGTATATAGGGAAATTTGAAAGCACTATATAAATAATGCGAGCGCGAAGCGCGAGCTGATATTTTTTTATTTATTTGACCTAGGATCGAGACATTTTAGGCCTAAGGACATTTTGTCATCATATAAGAATGATGACTATCTTCTCTTTGTTTTCCTAAAAATTTATTTCTGAAAAAGGGACAATTTAGTTATAATGAATTTATACAAATTTTATTTCATATTTATTAATCTGTTAAGCCTAATGAGTGTGTGAAATTTGTTGACAGTGCATGAGGCCTGAGAACTGGATACTTTAAGTATTTTTGTAATCATGAATAGGATTCATTGGTTGATATATTTTTAGCAAATAATGCGAGCGCAAATCGCGATCCGGATTTTTCTTTTAATGGGGGGATTTAAGTAGTTTGTTATAAAATTAATATATAGGTATACATAACTCACCAATCAAAACGCGAGCGCACAGCGCTAGCTCATAGGCCTTTATTATTTTTTTTTTATAATCGAGACACCTGAAAAGGTATATTTAGAGAATCTTATATGAAATATAAAAAGACAATACATAGGCCTACTTGGCATATAGTGCGAGCGCACAAAATGTTGCAAATGTTGATTCAAACCATAAAACGGACATTTTCCAGAGCACTTAAAACATAAATTGGTAAATAAAACAAAATAATGAAAGATCGATGTCCGAGCTGAATTATGTTTTGTATATTGATATCAAAACTTGATATTTTAAACTACATATCAGCCTATTGAGCTGTATTTATATACTGACTTAAGAAGGACTAAGGTATAATTCCTATTCTAATTGCTTGTCCTTTTCTCTTCCTTTTTTCTGCTTCTTACCCCTTTTTGCGCCACCATGGGGGGGGGGGGGGGCAAAATATTTGCCCCCTGGATCGACCTATGTATGTTGACTTGAAAAACACTAACACTTACATGTGGGATTGAAGCAGAGGATGCAACCTCATTAATCAAATATTGCGAGCGCGTTGACAATAACCCTTTTTTGTGACCCTGAACAGGGTATCTATCTCGCTAAACAGACTTAAAACTCGAAAACATTTTTTTTCTGTTATCGTAAAAACGGGATATTTTAATTCAGCCGCATTAATTGAAGTTTTTTGGCAGGACATATATTTTACTATAAACAGGCAATGTTGCGTCCCCGGTCGAAAATGAATTTGCATGAAGCCCTCTAAGTTCAAGGTCAATTTGGCGCCCTCGGTTGAACATAAACTTGGCGCCCCCATCATGTGAAATATAACTTTGCCCTCCCTCCCCTCTCTGAAACATGTATTTGTCGCATTATGGTCAAAATTCAAATTAGCGCTCCCCTAGTTCGAACATCGATTTGGTGCCCCGCTAGATCGAACATCAATTCGGCGCCCCATAGTTCGAACGTCATTTTGGCGCCATCAAATCGACGTCCAGGTCAACATCTCCCTCTTCCGTTTCCCATCTCCTTTTCTTTCTTTTTTCTTTCTTTTATCCTCATTCCCCTTCCTTCCTTTCTCTTTCTTTCTCTCTTTCTTTCCCCCTCTTCTTTCCCCCCTTTCTTCTCTTTCCCCCATCTTTTCTTTCCCCCTTTTCTTCTCTTTTTGCTGTCTTTTCTTTCCCTCTTTTCTCGTTTTTCCTCTCTTCCCACTTACTCTCGCTCTTTTTTCTTCTTCTTTTCCCCCTTTTCCTTACTCCGTTCTTTTCTTTTCCCTCTTCCACTTTTTTCTCTTTTCCCCTTTACTTCTCCCTTTTTCTTTTCTTTCCTTCTCCCTTTTTTCTCTTTTAATATTTTTTCTTCTCTCTCTCCCCTTCCTCCCTCTCTCTCTTTCTTCTCGTCTTCCTCTCTCTCTCTTTTTTCTTATCTTTCTTCCCATCTTCCTCTCTATTTAAATATTCTTCTCTTCGTTCCTCTTTTTTTTCTTCTTTTTCCTCATTTTCCTTCCTTTCTTTTCTTCTCTTCCTTTTCCCTCCTCTTTTTTCCCTCTTCTTTCCCCTTTTCTTCTCCCTTTTTTCTTTGTCTTTCATTTCCCCTTTTTCTTCTCTTCCTTTCTCCTTCTTACTCTCTTTCCTATTCTCTTCTTTTCCCATCTTCCTCTTTCTTTTTTTATTCTCTCCCTTTTCCCCTCTCCCCGGCCCCCCCTCTTTTTTTTGGAGCTGGGGGTGGGGGGGGGGTGAGGCAGTTCCCCCTCGGCCCTCCATGGATCCGCACCTGATAGAACCCCATGGCCTCGTATCATTTGACCTTTGGACCTCTCGATGACATTTGATATATCTGATCATAATTTTACACACACTGCGGACTATCGGACCCGCGGTCTATCGGACCCGCGGACTATCGGACCCGCGGACTATCGGACCCGCGGTCTAACGGACCCGCGGTCTATCGGACCCGCGGTCTATCGGGATGTCCCCGCTCACGCTGGCCCTGTTCTCTGGAACGATCTTCCCCTGACAATCCGTGAATGCACGTCCATTGATACATTTAAACGTTACCTCAAGACTCGTCTATTCAATGCCTCTTACTCTTAATTGTTCCTGAATCTATTACTATTATATTTGTACTTTTTCTCTTTCTTTCTTTCTTCTTTCACTGCGCCTTGGGCACTCTGCCGAGTGGATTTGGCGCATTAAAAATCACATATATTATTATTATTATTAATAAATATTTCCATTTAAAAGAGAAAGATTTCTGTAAGATTTCATGAAGAGGAACTCACAGTGATGTAATATATTCTTATTCTCCTTTTCTCCTCTTCCACCCCTCCTCTTCTATTTCTTCATAATCTTCTTCTCCTCTTCCTTCTTTGTCGCCTTCTTTTCTACTTATTGTTCCTTTGTATTATGACTTATCATCATTATCATTATAATAATTTTATGATAAAAATCATAAAAAGGTATCCACAATATCAATATAATGATTATTATCTTTGAAAAATGAAAATGAGTACTTTTGTTAATTTTACAAAGCGTTTAGAGAATACTTAAGTCAGTGAACAGTCATCATGGTCATATAGTTCCCTTGCCTGGTGCAACCAGGTCCATGGCGTCACGTCTTCAAAAGTCTTGACTCTTGAACAATCTGAAATAAGAAGAATCAGTGCAAACCACGTTAGCAGCTCAACTTGATAATAGCAGAGTGTTCACATTCATGTACAGTATGTATGATTTATGGAAGAGCCTTATGATGTTGCAATCACGGGCTTAAATTAAAAAAAAGATAGAATGTGAAATTAAAACAAGTGGAATGCCTCTGGCCGTCTCACCTGCATCACGCGATTCAATATAGCAGCAGTGCTGATTTTGAAAACTACTATAACTCGCACAAGATGTTCAGTGATACTTGGTTACTCTTATTTCCACGTTTTATGAACTAAACCCATACACTTATAATAGAGATATGATGGCAATTCAACAAATACCCCAAACGTGGCCAAAGTTCTTTGACCTTACATGACCTTTGACCTTGATCATGTGACCTGAAACTTGCACAGGATGTTCAGTAATACTTGATTACTATTATGTCCAAGTTTCATGAATCAGATCCATAAACTTTCAAAGTTATGATGGTAATTCAACAGATACCCCCAATTCGGCCAAAGTTCATTGACCCTAAATGACCTTTGACCTTGGTCATGTGACGTGAAACTCATGCAGTATGTTTAGTGATACTTGATTAACTTTATGTATAAGTTTCATGAACTAGGTCTATATATTTTCTAAGTTATGATGACATTTCAAAAACTTAACCTTAGGATAAGATTTTGATGTTGATTCCCCAACATGGTCTAAGTTCATTGACCCTAAATGACCTTTGACCTTGATCCTGTGACCTGAAACTTGCACAGGATGTTCAGTAATACTTGATTAACCTTATGGCCAAGTTTCATGAACTAGGTCCATATACTTTCTAAGTTATGCTGTCATTTCAAAAACTTAACCTCAGGTTAAGATTTGGTGTAGCCGCCGCCGCCGCCGTCGGAAAAGCGGCGCCTATAGTCTCACTCTGCAATGCAGGTGAGACAAAAAATGGGTTAATAGTCTCCGAATATTATTTTTGATACCCGTATATTGAAGTCAGAAAATATATTTCATTTCAATCATATCATTGGAGAAAATGTTCATGTGTGGTGTAAGGAGGGCAAGGGTGCAGGGTAGGCGACTCACCTCTAGTAGTGGGGGAAATAAGAGAACTTTAGAAGAGGGGAAGAACAAGAAATGGGGGGAAAATACATGAACACAAAATTGAGGTCAAGGTCATGTTTATGTTACCAACTTACCACCTATCTCTACTACTACTATTTTATTCATAAATGCACTTATATTGTGTTTATGCTTGTAAGCTCACATTGTTAGTCTCTTTGTTGAGATTCTAATAAAAAATAAAATCAACTGAATCTGAATCTCTTGCAAAAGTTAAGTGGAAAATAATTGTTACAATAGTATGGATCCAATAGTCTACCTAGATTTTGTTTTCATTTTGACGAGTTACATTGTTCTTGCTCTTACATATTTTTGAGAATGCATTCCATAATTATATTGTCATTGATTGAAATATTAAGAAGGCTCAGATGTCAATTCAAACTTGACATTCTATAAAAATTCATGAGATTGATATTATCCATGAATTAAATAGATATAACAGTACATCACATTTACAACCGCTCTTAAGAGTAAAATAAATAAAACAAGTGGAATGCCTCTGGCCGTCTCACCTGCATCACGCGATTCAATATAGCAGCAGTGCTGATTTTGAAAACTACTATAACTCGCACAAGATGTTTAGTAATTGGTTACTCTTATTTCCACGTTTTATGAACTAAACCCATACACTTATAGAGATATGATGGTAATTCAACAAATACCCCCAACGTGGCCAAAGTTCATTGACCTTACATGACCTTTGACCTTGATCATGTGACCTGAAACTCGCACAGGATGTTCAGTGATACTTTATTAGTCTTGTGTCCAAGTTTCAAGAGTCAGATCCATCAACTTTCAAAGTTATGATGGTAATTCAACAGATACCCCCATTATGGCCAAAGTTCATTGACCTTTGACCTTGGTCATGTGACCTAAAATGCGCACAGGATGTTCAGTGATACTTGATTACTCTTATGTCCAAGTTTTATGAACTAGACCAACACATTTTCAAAGTTATGGCAGTAATTCAACAAATACCCCAATTTGACCAAAGTTCATTGACCCTAAATGACCTTTGACCTTGATCATGTGACCTGAAACTTGCACAGGATGTTCAGTAATACTTGATTACTATTATGTCCAAGTTTCATGAATCAGATCTATAAACTTTTAAAGTTATGATGGTAATTCAACAGATACCCCCAATTCGGCCAAAGTTCATTGACCCTAAATGACCTTTGACCTTGGTCATGTGACATGAAACTCAGGCAGGATGTTTAATAATACTTGATTAACATTATGGCCAAGTTTCATGAACTAGGTCCATATACTTTCTAAGTTATGCTGTCATTTCAAAAACTTAACCTCAGGTTAAGATTTGGTGTTGACGCCGCCGCCGCCGTCGGAAAAGCGGCGCCTATAGTCTCACTCTGCTATGCAGGTGAGACAAAAATAAATATTACCCTACAGTATACTTGTATTTACAAGTAGAATGTTCAATAAATACAACTTTATATACAAACTCACCTTCATACTAGAAGCTTGACCCCCTTATCCAAAGAGAGATTTCTTGTTCAATGGCACACAGTGGCAGAGTGTCTGGACTTCCATCTCCTTCCAGTTGCTGTCCCCCTCTTTCTTTCTACCTCTTCTCACCGTTTGTGTGGTTCACCTGTTAGAAAAGTGAATACCAAATTTTTCCATAGTAACAGATGAGAATGAATTCATATGTACATTTTGTATCAACAACAACAACTGAAGTCCCTTCTTTAAAAAATATTGTTATCATTACAGATTTTGTCAAATATATTTGACAGGGGTGTTGGACTTTTGGTACAGTTTCACTGGCTATTATAAGAACTGTGTAAAAATGAATTCTATCCATGAGTGCATTGTGAATGAGGTCTAGTCATTCAACCTTGAAATGGTTTGATGAACACACTAAGAATCAGGGTTCAAATTTGAGCCTTAGGGGTTGGTACAGTAAGGGGTGCTAGAGAGAGCAATGCTCATTTGTGCACCTTCACTGGTGTAACATAAGCTACATTAAGCACCATATAGGGTGCAGATTTGAACCATGTAATGAAAGTTCATTTTTTTAAAACATTTTTAATGTTTAAGTATTATACACCTTAAAAGGTAAAATGTTGCCCCTTTTATTGTGCAAACGAACATTTATGGGTGCAAACAATAATAAGGACAATTTCACCTTTTATCACTTAGGGTGCAATATTATAAGGAGAGTACAAGTGTTTCATTTAGGCTTCAAATTTTTTAACTTAGAAAAATATGTTAGAAAAATGATTTACAAACGCAATATATGAATACTACAAATGAAGATACATGTAGCATCCTAACCGATTATTACAGCGAGAATCAAGAGGATCCAGGGAGTTTGAATTTTCGACCCCCTCGCGCCCCACCCGCGAAATGGAAAATTTGCCAAAATTGGCCAAACTTGAGCAAATAATTTTTGTTTAATATAGCCCCCCAAACCCCCACCCCCCCAAATCAGCCGTCTTTGCTCCCTGGGATGTTTTAGCATCCTAACCGATTATTACAGCGAGAATCAAGAAGATCCAGTGCCATTTGATGTTATTTGTATTGTGACCTTTGTTGTATTAATATATTAGTTTAATATTCAACTCGTTATGATACATTGGTGTCTATATTTATTAGAGTCTTACACCAACGGAGGTCTAACCCTTTTATTTAATAGTGAGCTAGTTACGAATCATCATGATTTTGTTATTCAGATGATATTGTAAAAGAGGAGAGAAAAGTAAAAGGCAGTTACACCAGTATGTTGTATTAGTATTATGATGATTCGATGTTGCAACCGCAAATTGTAAGCGCGGCATCTAGTGTTGGTCTCTTGGCCATGGTCATTAAAGACAGTCACACTTAACCTCAAAGTTGTCTAGTTTATTTACTTACGTCTTATATATTATTAACCCTTGGCGCAGGGAGTTTGAATTTTCGACCCCCTCGCCCCACCCGCGACATGGAAAATTGGCCAAAATTGGCCAAATTTGAGCAAAATAATATTTGTTCAATATTTCCCCCGAAACCCCCCCAAATCAGCCGTCTTCGCTCCCTGGGATGTTTTAGCATCCTAACCGATTATTACAGCGAGAATCAAGAGAATCAAGAGGATCCAGGGAGTTTGAATTTTCGACCCCCTCGCCCCACCCGCGACATGGAAAATTTGGCAAAATTGGCCAAAATTGAGCAAAATAATATTTGTTCAATATTTCCCCCGAAACCCCCCCAAATCAGCCGTCTTCGCTCCCTGGGATGTTTTAGCATCCTAACCGATTATTACAGCGAGAATCAAGAGGATCAAGGGAGTTTGAATTTTCGACCCCCTCACCCCACCTGGAACAAGGAAAATTGGGCAAAATAGAGCAAAATAATATTGGTTCAATATTTCCCCCAAAACCCCCCCAAATCAGCCGTCTTCGCTCCCTAGGATGTTTTAGCATCCTAACCGATTATTACAACGAGAATCAAGAGGATCCAGGGAGTTTGAATTTTCGACCCCCTCGCCCCACCCGCGACATGGAAAATTGGCCAAAATTGCCCCACCCGCGACATGGAAAATTGGGCAAAATTTGCCAAAATTGAGCAAAATAATAATTGTTCAATATTTCCCCCGAAACCCCTCCAAATCAGCCGTCTTTGCTCCCTGGGATGTTTTAGCATCCTAACCGATTATTAAAGCGAGAATCAAGAGGATCCAGGGAGTTTGAATTTTCGACCCCCTCGCCCCACCCGCAACATGGAAAATTTGGCAAAATTTGCCAAAATTGAGCAAAATAATAATTGTTCAATATTTCCCCCGAAACCCCTCCAAATCAGCCGTCTTCGCTCCCTGGGATGTTTTAGCATCCTAACCGATTATTACAGCGAGAATCAAGAGAATCAAGAGGATCCAGGGAGTTTGAATTTTCGACCCCCTCGCCCCACCCGCGACATGGAAAATTGGGCAAAATTGGCCAAAATTGAGCAAAATAATATTTGTTCAATATTTCCCCCGAAACCCCCTCAAATCAGCCGTCTTTGCTCCCTGGGATGTTTTAGCATCCTAACCGATTATTACAGCGAGAATCAAGAGGATCCAGAGAGTTTGAATTTTTGACCCTCTCGCCCCACCCGCGACATGGAAAATTGGGCAAAATTGAGCAAAATAATATTTGTTCAATATTTCCCCCGAAACCCCCCCAAATCAGCCGTCTTCGCTCCCTGGGATGTTTTAGCATCCTAACCGATTATTACAGCGAGAATCAAGAGGATCCAGGGAGTTTGAATTTTCGACCCCCTCGCCCCACCCGCGACATGGAAAATTGGCCAAAATTCGCCAAATTTGAGCAAAATAATATTTGTTCAATATTTCCCCCGAAACCCCCCCAAATCAGCCGTCTTCACTCCCTGGGATGTATTAGCATCCTAACCAATTATTATAGCGAGAATCAAGAGGATCCAGGGAGTTTGAATTTTCGACCCCCTCGCCCCACCCGCGACATGGAAAATTGGCCAAAATTCGCCAAATTTGAGCAAAATAATATTTGTTCAATATTTCCCCCGAAACCCCCCCAAATCAGCCGTCTTCACTCCCTGGGATGTTTTAGCATCCTAACCAATTATTACAGCGAGAATCAAGAGGATCCAGGGAGTTTGAATTTTCGACCCCCTCGCCCCACCCGCGACATGGAAAATTGGGCAAAATTGGCCAAAATTGAGCAAAATAATATTTGTTCAATATTTCCCCCGAAACCCCCCCAAATCAGCCGTCTTTGCTCCCTGGGATGTTTTAGCATCCTAACCGATTATTACAGCGAGAATCAAGAGGATCAAGGGAGTTTGAATTTTCGACCCCATTGCCCCACCCGCGACATGGAAAATTTGGCAAAATTTGCCAAAATTGAGCAAAATAATAATTGTTCAATATTTCCCCCGAAACCCCTCAAAATCAGCCGTCTTCGCTCCCTGGGATGTTTTAGCATCCTAACCGATTATTACAGCGAGAATCAAGAGAATCAAGAGGATCCAGGGAGTTTGAATTTTCGACCCCCTCGCCCCACCCGCGACATGGAAAATTGGCCAAAATTCGCCAAATTTGAGCAAAATAATATTTGTTCAATATTTCCCCCGAAACCCCCCCAAATCAGCCGTCTTCACTCCCTGGGATGTTTTAGCATCCTAACCAATTATTACAGCGAGAATCAAGAGGATCCAGGGAGTTTGAATTTTCGACCCCCTCGCCCCACCCGCGACATGGAAAATTGGGCAAAATTGGCCAAAATTGAGCAAAATAATATTTGTTCAATATTTCCCCCGAAACCCCCCCAAATCAGCCGTCTTTGCTCCCTGGGATGTTTTAGCATCCTAACCGATTATTACAGCGAGAATCAAGAGGATCAAGGGAGTTTGAATTTTCGACCCCATTGCCCCACCCGCGACATGGAAAATTTGGCAAAATTTGCCAAATTTGAGCAAAATAATATTTGTTCAATATTTCCCCCGAAACCCCCCCAAATCAGCCGTCTTCACTCCCTGGGATGTTTAAGCATCCTAACCGATTATTATAGCGAGAATCAAGAGGATCCAGGGAGTTTGAATTTTCGACCCCCTCGCCCCACCCGCGACATGGAAAATTGGGCAAAATTCGCCAAAATTGAGCAAAATAATGTTTGTTCAATATTTCCCCCGAAACCCCCCCAAATCAGCCGTCTTCGCTCCCTGGGATGTTTTAGCATCCTAACCGATTATTACAGTGAGAATCAAGAGGATCAAGGGAGTTTGAATTTTCGACCCCATTGCCCCACCCGCGACATGGAAAATTTGGCAAAATTTGCCAAAATTGAGCAAAATAATAATTGTTCAATATTTCCCCCGAAACCCCTCCAAATCAGCCGTCTTCGCTCCCTGGGATATTTTAGCATCCTCACCGATTATTACAGCGAGAATCAAGAGAATCAAGAGGATCCAGGGAGTTTGAATTTTCGACCCCCTCGCCCCACCCGCGACATGGAAAATTTGGCAAAATTTGCCAAAATTGAGCAAAATAATAATTGTTCAATATTTCCCCCGAAACCCCCCCAAATCAGCCGTCTTCGCTCCCTGGGATGTTTTAGCATCCTAACCGATTATTACAGCGAGAATCAAGAGGATCAAGGGAGTTTGAATTTTCGACCCCATTGCCCCATCCGCGACATGGAAAATTTGGCAAAATTTGCCAAAATCGAGCAAAATAATAATTGTTCAATATTTCCCCCGAAACCCCTCCAAATCAGCCGTCTTCACTCCCTGGGATGTTTTAGCATCCTAACCGATTATTACAGCGAGAATCAAGAGGATCCAGGGAGTTTGAATTTTTGACCCCCTCGCCCCACCCGCGACATGGAAAATTGGGCAAAATTGGCCAAAATTGAGCAAAATAATATTTGTTCAATATTTCCCCCGAAACCCCCCCAAATCAGCCGTCTTTGCTCCCTGGGATGTTTTAGCATCCTAACCGATTATTACAGCGAGAATCAAGAGGATCCAGGGAGTTTGAATTTTCGACCCCCTCGCCCCACCCGCGACATGGAAAATTTGGCAAAATTTGCCAAAATTGAGCAAAATAATAATTGTTCAATATTTCCCCCGAAACCCCCCCAAATCAGCCGTCTTCGCTTCCTGGGATGTTTTAGCATCCTAACCGATTATTACAGCGAGAATCAAGAGGATCAAGGGAGTTTGAATTTTCGACCCCATTGCCCCACCCGCGACATGGAAAATTTGGCAAAATTTGCCAAATTTGAGCAAAATAATATTTGTTCAATATTTCCCCCGAAACCCCCCCAAATCAGCCGTCTTCACTCCCTGGGATGTTTAAGCATCCTAACCGATTATTACAGCGAGAATCAAGAGGATCCAGGGAGTTTGAATTTTCGACCCCCTCGCCCCACCCGCGACATGGAAAATTGGGCAAAATTCGCCAAAATTGAGCAAAATGATGTTTGTTCAATATTTCCCCCGAAACCCCCCCAAATCAGCCGTCTTCGCTCCCTGGGATGTTTTAGCATCCTAACCGATTATTACAGTGAGAATCAAGAGGATCAAGGGAGTTTGAATTTTCGACCCCATTGCCCCACCCGCGACATGGAAAATTTGGCAAAATTTGCCAAAATTGAGCAAAATAATAATTGTTCAATATTTCCCCCGAAACCCCTCCAAATCAGCCGTCTTCGCTCCCTGGGATGTTTTAGCATCCTCACCGATTATTACAGCGAGAATCAAGAGAATCAAGAGGATCCAGGGAGTTTGAATTTTCGACCCCCTCGCCCCACCCGCGACATGGAAAATTTGGCAAAATTTGCCAAAATTGAGCAAAATAATAATTGTTCAATATTTCCCCCGAAACCCCCCCAAATCAGCCGTCTTCGCTCCCTGGGATGTTTTAGCATCCTAACCGATTATTACAGCGAGAATCAAGAGGATCAAGGGAGTTTGAATTTTCGACCCCATTGCCCCATCCGCGACATGGAAAATTTGGCAAAATTTGCCAAAATCGAGCAAAATAATAATTGTTCAATATTTCCCCCGAAACCCCTCCAAATCAGCCGTCTTCACTCCCTGGGATGTTTTAGCATCCTAACCGATTATTACAGCGAGAATCAAGAGAATCAAGAGGATCCAGGGAGTTTGAATTTTTGACCCCCTCGCCCCACCCGCGACATGGAAAATTGGGCAAAATTGGCCAAAATTGAGCAAAATAATATTTGTTCAATATTTCCCCCGAAACCCCCCCAAATCAGCCGTCTTTGCTCCCTGGGATGTTTTAGCATCCTAACCGATTATTACAGCGAGAATCAAGAGGATCCAGGGAGTTTGAATTTTCGACCCCCTCGCCCCACCCGCGACATGGAAAATTTGGCAAAATTTGCCAAAATTGAGCAAAATAATAATTGTTCAATATTTCCCCCGAAACCCCCCCAAATCAGCCGTCTTCGCTTCCTGGGATGTTTTAGCATCCTAACCGATTATTACAGCGAGAATCAAGAGGATCAAGGGAGTTTGAATTTTCGACCCCATTGCCCCACCCGCGACATGGAAAATTGGGCAAAATTTGCCAAAATTGAGCAAAATAATAATTGTTCAATATTTCCCCCGAAACCCCTCCAAATCAGCCATCTTCGCTCCCTGGGATGTTTTAGCATCCTAACTGATTATTACAGCGAGAATCAAGAGAATCAAGAGGATCCAGGGAGTTTGAATTTTCGACCCCCTCGCCCCACCCGCGACATGGAAAATTGGGCAAAATTGGCCAAAATTGAGCAAAATAATATTTGTTCAATATTTCCCCCGAAACCCCCCCAAATCAGCCGTCTTCGCTCCCTGGAATGTTTTAGCATCCTAACCGATTATTACATCGAGAATCAAGAAGATCCAGGGAGTTTGAATTTCGACCCCATTGCCCCACCCGCGACATGGAAAATTGGGCAAAATTGGCCAAAATTGAGCAAAATAATATTTGTTCAATATTTCCCCCGAAACCCCCCCAAATCAGCCGTCTTCGCTCCCTGGGATGTTTCAGCATCCTAACCGATTATTACAGCAAGAATCAAGAGGATCCAGGAAGTTTGAATTTTCGACCCCCTCACCCCACCCGGAACAAGGAAAATTGGGCAAAATAGAGCAAAATAATATTGGTTCAATATTTCCCCCAAAACCCCCCCAAATCAGCCGTCTTCGCTCCCTGGGATGTTTTAGCATCCTAACCGATTATTACAGCGAGAATCAAGAGGATCCAGGGAGTTTGAATTTTCGACCCCCTCGCCCCACCCGCGACATGGAAAATTGGGCAAAATTGAGCAAAATAATATTTGTTCAATATTTCCCCCGAAACCCCCCCAAATCAGCCGTCTTCGCTCCCTGGAATGTTTTAGCATCCTAACCGATTATAACATCGAGAATCAAGAGGATCCAGGGAGTTTGAATTTCGACCACCTCGCCCCACCCGCGACATGGAAAATTGGGCAAAATTGGCCAAAATTGAGCAAAATAATATTTGTTCAATATTTCCCCCGAAACCCCCCCAAATCAGCCGTCTTCGCTCCCTGGGATGTTTTAGCATCCTAACCGATTATTACAGTGAGAATCAAGAGGATCAAGGGAGTTTGAATTTTCGACCCCATTGCCCCACCCGCGACATGGAAAATTTGGCAAAATTTGCCAAAATTGAGCAAAATAATAATTGTTCAATATTTCCCCCGAAACCCCTCAAAATCAGCCGTCTTCGCTCCCTGGGATGTTTTAGCATCCTAACCGATTATTACAGCGAGAATCAAGAGAATCAAGAGGATCCAGGGAGTTTGAATTTTCGACCCCCTCGCCCCACCCGCGACATGGAAAATTGGCCAAAATTCGCCAAATTTGAGCAAAATAATATTTGTTCAATATTTCCCCCGAAACCCCCCCAAATCAGCCGTCTTCACTCCCTGGGATGTTTTAGCATCCTAACCAATTATTACAGCGAGAATCAAGAGGATCCAGGGAGTTTGAATTTTCGACCCCCTCGCCCCACCCGCGACATGGAAAATTGGGCAAAATTGGCCAAAATTGAGCAAAATAATATTTGTTCAATATTTCCCCCGAAACCCCCCCAAATCAGCCGTCTTTGCTCCCTGGGATGTTTTAGCATCCTAACCGATTATTACAGCGAGAATCAAGAGGATCAAGGGAGTTTGAATTTTCGACCCCATTGCCCCACCCGCGACATGGAAAATTTGGCAAAATTTGCCAAATTTGAGCAAAATAATATTTGTTCAATATTTCCCCCGAAACCCCCCCAAATCAGCCGTCTTCACTCCCTGGGATGTTTAAGCATCCTAACCGATTATTATAGCGAGAATCAAGAGGATCCAGGGAGTTTGAATTTTCGACCCCCTCGCCCCACCCGCGACATGGAAAATTGGGCAAAATTCGCCAAAATTGAGCAAAATAATGTTTGTTCAATATTTCCCCCGAAACCCCCCCAAATCAGCCGTCTTCGCTCCCTGGGATGTTTTAGCATCCTAACCGATTATTACAGTGAGAATCAAGAGGATCAAGGGAGTTTGAATTTTCGACCCCATTGCCCCACCCGCGACATGGAAAATTTGGCAAAATTTGCCAAAATTGAGCAAAATAATAATTGTTCAATATTTCCCCCGAAACCCCTCCAAATCAGCCGTCTTCGCTCCCTGGGATATTTTAGCATCCTCACCGATTATTACAGCGAGAATCAAGAGAATCAAGAGGATCCAGGGAGTTTGAATTTTCGACCCCCTCGCCCCACCCGCGACATGGAAAATTTGGCAAAATTTGCCAAAATTGAGCAAAATAATAATTGTTCAATATTTCCCCCGAAACCCCCCCAAATCAGCCGTCTTCGCTCCCTGGGATGTTTTAGCATCCTAACCGATTATTACAGCGAGAATCAAGAGAATCAAGAGGATCCAGGGAGTTTGAATTTTCGACCCCCTCGCCCCAACCGCGACATGGAAAATTGGCCAAAATAGAGCAAAATAATATTTGTTCAATATTTCCCCCGAAAACCCCCCAAATCAGCCGTCTTTGCTCCCTGGGATGTTTTAGCATCCTAACCGATTATTATAGCGAGAATCAAGAGGATCCAGGGAGTTTGAATTTTCGACCCCCTCGCCCCACCCGCGACATGGAAAATTGGGCAAAATTGGCCAAAATTGAGCAAAATAATAATTGTTCAATATTTCCCCCGAAACCCCTCCAAATCAGCCGTCTTCGCTCCCTGGGATGTTTTAGCATCCTAACCGATTATTACAGCGAGAATCAAGAGAATCAAGAGGATCCAGGGAGTTTGAATTTTCGACCCCCTCGCCCCACCCGCGACATGGAAAATTGGGCAAAATTGGCCAAAATTGAGCAAAATAATATTTGTTCAATATTTCCCCCGAAACCCCCCCAAATCAGCCGTCTTTGCTCCCTGGGATGTTTTAGCATCCTAACCGATTATTACAGCGAGAATCAAGAGGATCCAGAGAGTTTGAATTTTTGACCCTCTCGCCCCACCCGCGACATGGAAAATTGGGCAAAATTGAGCAAAATAATATTTGTTCAATATTTCCCCCGAAACCCCCCCAAATCAGCCGTCTTCGCTCCCTGGGATGTTTTAGCATCCTAACCGATTATTACAGCGAGAATCAAGAGGATCCAGGGAGTTTGAATTTTCGACCCCCTCCCCCCACCCGCGACATGGAAAATTGGCCAAAATTTGCCAAATTTGAGCAAAATAATATTTGTTCAATATTTCCCCCGAAACCCCCCCAAATCAGCCGTCTTCACTCCCTGGGATGTTTTAGCATCCTAACCGATTATTATAGCGAGAATCAAGAGGATCCAGGGAGTTTGAATTTTCGACCCCCTCGCCCCACCCGCGACATGGAAAATTGGGCAAAATTGGCCAAAATTGAGCAAAATAATATTTGTTCAATATTTCCCCCGAAACCCCCCCAAATCAGCCGTCTTCGCTCCCTGGGATGTTTCAGCATCCTAACCGATTATTACAGCAAGAATCAAGAGGATCCAGGGAGTTTGAATTTTCGACCCCCTCACCCCACCCGGAACAAGGAAAATTGGGCAAAATAGAGCAAAATAATATTGGTTCAATATTTCCCCCAAAACCCCCCAAAATCAGCCGTCTTCGCTCCCTGGGATGTTTTAGCATCCTAACCGATTATTATAGCGAGAATCAAGAGGATCCAGGTAGTTTGAATTTTCGACCACCTCGCCCCACCCGCGACATGGAAAATTGGGCAAAATTTGCCAAAATTGAGCAAAATAATATTTGTTCAATATTTCCCCCGAAACCCCCCCCAAATCAGCCGTCTTCACTCCCTGGGATGTTTTAGCATCCTAACCAATTATTACAGCGAGAATCAAGAGGATCCAGGGAGTTTGAATTTTCGAACCCCTCGCCCCACCCGCGACATGGAAAATTTGGCAAAATTTGCCAAAATTGAGCAAAATAATATTTGTTCAATATTTCCCCCGAAACCCCTCCAAATCAGCCGTCTTCGCTCCCTGGGATATTTTAGCATCCTCACCGATTATTACAGCGAGAATCAAGAGAATCAAGAGGATCCAGGGAGTTTGAATTTTCGACCCCCTCGCCCCACCCGCGACATGGAAAATTTGGCAAAATTTGCCAAAATTGAGCAAAATAATAATTGTTCAATATTTCCCCCGAAACCCCCCCAAATCAGCCGTCTTCGCTCCCTGGGATGTTTTAGCATCCTAACCGATTATTACAGCGAGAATCAAGAGGATCAAGGGAGTTTGAATTTTCGACCCCATTGCCCCATCCGCGACATGGAAAATTTGGCAAAATTTGCCAAAATCGAGCAAAATAATAATTGTTCAATATTTCCCCCGAAACCCCTCCAAATCAGCCGTCTTCACTCCCTGGGATGTTTTAGCATCCTAACCGATTATTACAGCGAGAATCAAGAGGATCCAGGGAGTTTGAATTTTTGACCCCCTCGCCCCACCCGCGACATGGAAAATTGGGCAAAATTGGCCAAAATTGAGCAAAATAATATTTGTTCAATATTTCCCCCGAAACCCCCCCAAATCAGCCGTCTTTGCTCCCTGGGATGTTTTAGCATCCTAACCGATTATTACAGCGAGAATCAAGAGGATCCAGGGAGTTTGAATTTTCGACCCCCTCGCCCCACCCGCGACATGGAAAATTTGGCAAAATTTGCCAAAATTGAGCAAAATAATAATTGTTCAATATTTCCCCCGAAACCCCCCCAAATCAGCCGTCTTCGCTTCCTGGGATGTTTTAGCATCCTAACCGATTATTACAGCGAGAATCAAGAGGATCAAGGGAGTTTGAATTTTCGACCCCATTGCCCCACCCGCGACATGGAAAATTTGGCAAAATTTGCCAAATTTGAGCAAAATAATATTTGTTCAATATTTCCCCCGAAACCCCCCCAAATCAGCCGTCTTCACTCCCTGGGATGTTTAAGCATCCTAACCGATTATTACAGCGAGAATCAAGAGGATCCAGGGAGTTTGAATTTTCGACCCCCTCGCCCCACCCGCGACATGGAAAATTGGGCAAAATTCGCCAAAATTGAGCAAAATGATGTTTGTTCAATATTTCCCCCGAAACCCCCCCAAATCAGCCGTCTTCGCTCCCTGGGATGTTTTAGCATCCTAACCGATTATTACAGTGAGAATCAAGAGGATCAAGGGAGTTTGAATTTTCGACCCCATTGCCCCACCCGCGACATGGAAAATTTGGCAAAATTTGCCAAAATTGAGCAAAATAATAATTGTTCAATATTTCCCCCGAAACCCCTCCAAATCAGCCGTCTTCGCTCCCTGGGATGTTTTAGCATCCTCACCGATTATTACAGCGAGAATCAAGAGAATCAAGAGGATCCAGGGAGTTTGAATTTTCGACCCCCTCGCCCCACCCGCGACATGGAAAATTTGGCAAAATTTGCCAAAATTGAGCAAAATAATAATTGTTCAATATTTCCCCCGAAACCCCCCCAAATCAGCCGTCTTCGCTCCCTGGGATGTTTTAGCATCCTAACCGATTATTACAGCGAGAATCAAGAGGATCAAGGGAGTTTGAATTTTCGACCCCATTGCCCCATCCGCGACATGGAAAATTTGGCAAAATTTGCCAAAATCGAGCAAAATAATAATTGTTCAATATTTCCCCCGAAACCCCTCCAAATCAGCCGTCTTCACTCCCTGGGATGTTTTAGCATCCTAACCGATTATTACAGCGAGAATCAAGAGAATCAAGAGGATCCAGGGAGTTTGAATTTTTGACCCCCTCGCCCCACCCGCGACATGGAAAATTGGGCAAAATTGGCCAAAATTGAGCAAAATAATATTTGTTCAATATTTCCCCCGAAACCCCCCCAAATCAGCCGTCTTTGCTCCCTGGGATGTTTTAGCATCCTAACCGATTATTACAGCGAGAATCAAGAGGATCCAGGGAGTTTGAATTTTCGACCCCCTCGCCCCACCCGCGACATGGAAAATTTGGCAAAATTTGCCAAAATTGAGCAAAATAATAATTGTTCAATATTTCCCCCGAAACCCCCCCAAATCAGCCGTCTTCGCTTCCTGGGATGTTTTAGCATCCTAACCGATTATTACAGCGAGAATCAAGAGGATCAAGGGAGTTTGAATTTTCGACCCCATTGCCCCACCCGCGACATGGAAAATTGGGCAAAATTTGCCAAAATTGAGCAAAATAATAATTGTTCAATATTTCCCCCGAAACCCCTCCAAATCAGCCATCTTCGCTCCCTGGGATGTTTTAGCATCCTAACTGATTATTACAGCGAGAATCAAGAGAATCAAGAGGATCCAGGGAGTTTGAATTTTCGACCCCCTCGCCCCACCCGCGACATGGAAAATTGGGCAAAATTGGCCAAAATTGAGCAAAATAATATTTGTTCAATATTTCCCCCGAAACCCCCCCAAATCAGCCGTCTTCGCTCCCTGGAATGTTTTAGCATCCTAACCGATTATTACATCGAGAATCAAGAAGATCCAGGGAGTTTGAATTTCGACCCCATTGCCCCACCCGCGACATGGAAAATTGGGCAAAATTGGCCAAAATTGAGCAAAATAATATTTGTTCAATATTTCCCCCGAAACCCCCCCAAATCAGCCGTCTTCGCTCCCTGGGATGTTTCAGCATCCTAACCGATTATTACAGCAAGAATCAAGAGGATCCAGGAAGTTTGAATTTTCGACCCCCTCACCCCACCCGGAACAAGGAAAATTGGGCAAAATAGAGCAAAATAATATTGGTTCAATATTTCCCCCAAAACCCCCCCAAATCAGCCGTCTTCGCTCCCTGGGATGTTTTAGCATCCTAACCGATTATTACAGCGAGAATCAAGAGGATCCAGGGAGTTTGAATTTTCGACCCCCTCGCCCCACCCGCGACATGGAAAATTGGGCAAAATTGAGCAAAATAATATTTGTTCAATATTTCCCCCGAAACCCCCCCAAATCAGCCGTCTTCGCTCCCTGGAATGTTTTAGCATCCTAACCGATTATAACATCGAGAATCAAGAGGATCCAGGGAGTTTGAATTTCGACCACCTCGCCCCACCCGCGACATGGAAAATTGGGCAAAATTGGCCAAAATTGAGCAAAATAATATTTGTTCAATATTTCCCCCGAAACCCCCCCAAATCAGCCGTCTTCGCTCCCTGGGATGTTTTAGCATCCTAACCGATTATTACAGTGAGAATCAAGAGGATCAAGGGAGTTTGAATTTTCGACCCCATTGCCCCACCCGCGACATGGAAAATTTGGCAAAATTTGCCAAAATTGAGCAAAATAATAATTGTTCAATATTTCCCCCGAAACCCCTCAAAATCAGCCGTCTTCGCTCCCTGGGATGTTTTAGCATCCTAACCGATTATTACAGCGAGAATCAAGAGAATCAAGAGGATCCAGGGAGTTTGAATTTTCGACCCCCTCGCCCCACCCGCGACATGGAAAATTGGCCAAAATTCGCCAAATTTGAGCAAAATAATATTTGTTCAATATTTCCCCCGAAACCCCCCCAAATCAGCCGTCTTCACTCCCTGGGATGTTTTAGCATCCTAACCAATTATTACAGCGAGAATCAAGAGGATCCAGGGAGTTTGAATTTTCGACCCCCTCGCCCCACCCGCGACATGGAAAATTGGGCAAAATTGGCCAAAATTGAGCAAAATAATATTTGTTCAATATTTCCCCCGAAACCCCCCCAAATCAGCCGTCTTTGCTCCCTGGGATGTTTTAGCATCCTAACCGATTATTACAGCGAGAATCAAGAGGATCAAGGGAGTTTGAATTTTCGACCCCATTGCCCCACCCGCGACATGGAAAATTTGGCAAAATTTGCCAAATTTGAGCAAAATAATATTTGTTCAATATTTCCCCCGAAACCCCCCCAAATCAGCCGTCTTCACTCCCTGGGATGTTTAAGCATCCTAACCGATTATTATAGCGAGAATCAAGAGGATCCAGGGAGTTTGAATTTTCGACCCCCTCGCCCCACCCGCGACATGGAAAATTGGGCAAAATTCGCCAAAATTGAGCAAAATAATGTTTGTTCAATATTTCCCCCGAAACCCCCCCAAATCAGCCGTCTTCGCTCCCTGGGATGTTTTAGCATCCTAACCGATTATTACAGTGAGAATCAAGAGGATCAAGGGAGTTTGAATTTTCGACCCCATTGCCCCACCCGCGACATGGAAAATTTGGCAAAATTTGCCAAAATTGAGCAAAATAATAATTGTTCAATATTTCCCCCGAAACCCCTCCAAATCAGCCGTCTTCGCTCCCTGGGATATTTTAGCATCCTCACCGATTATTACAGCGAGAATCAAGAGAATCAAGAGGATCCAGGGAGTTTGAATTTTCGACCCCCTCGCCCCACCCGCGACATGGAAAATTTGGCAAAATTTGCCAAAATTGAGCAAAATAATAATTGTTCAATATTTCCCCCGAAACCCCCCCAAATCAGCCGTCTTCGCTCCCTGGGATGTTTTAGCATCCTAACCGATTATTACAGCGAGAATCAAGAGAATCAAGAGGATCCAGGGAGTTTGAATTTTCGACCCCCTCGCCCCAACCGCGACATGGAAAATTGGCCAAAATAGAGCAAAATAATATTTGTTCAATATTTCCCCCGAAAACCCCCCAAATCAGCCGTCTTTGCTCCCTGGGATGTTTTAGCATCCTAACCGATTATTATAGCGAGAATCAAGAGGATCCAGGGAGTTTGAATTTTCGACCCCCTCGCCCCACCCGCGACATGGAAAATTGGGCAAAATTGGCCAAAATTGAGCAAAATAATAATTGTTCAATATTTCCCCCGAAACCCCTCCAAATCAGCCGTCTTCGCTCCCTGGGATGTTTTAGCATCCTAACCGATTATTACAGCGAGAATCAAGAGAATCAAGAGGATCCAGGGAGTTTGAATTTTCGACCCCCTCGCCCCACCCGCGACATGGAAAATTGGGCAAAATTGGCCAAAATTGAGCAAAATAATATTTGTTCAATATTTCCCCCGAAACCCCCCCAAATCAGCCGTCTTTGCTCCCTGGGATGTTTTAGCATCCTAACCGATTATTACAGCGAGAATCAAGAGGATCCAGAGAGTTTGAATTTTTGACCCTCTCGCCCCACCCGCGACATGGAAAATTGGGCAAAATTGAGCAAAATAATATTTGTTCAATATTTCCCCCGAAACCCCCCCAAATCAGCCGTCTTCGCTCCCTGGGATGTTTTAGCATCCTAACCGATTATTACAGCGAGAATCAAGAGGATCCAGGGAGTTTGAATTTTCGACCCCCTCCCCCCACCCGCGACATGGAAAATTGGCCAAAATTTGCCAAATTTGAGCAAAATAATATTTGTTCAATATTTCCCCCGAAACCCCCCCAAATCAGCCGTCTTCACTCCCTGGGATGTTTTAGCATCCTAACCGATTATTATAGCGAGAATCAAGAGGATCCAGGGAGTTTGAATTTTCGACCCCCTCGCCCCACCCGCGACATGGAAAATTGGGCAAAATTGGCCAAAATTGAGCAAAATAATATTTGTTCAATATTTCCCCCGAAACCCCCCCAAATCAGCCGTCTTCGCTCCCTGGGATGTTTCAGCATCCTAACCGATTATTACAGCAAGAATCAAGAGGATCCAGGGAGTTTGAATTTTCGACCCCCTCACCCCACCCGGAACAAGGAAAATTGGGCAAAATAGAGCAAAATAATATTGGTTCAATATTTCCCCCAAAACCCCCCAAAATCAGCCGTCTTCGCTCCCTGGGATGTTTTAGCATCCTAACCGATTATTATAGCGAGAATCAAGAGGATCCAGGTAGTTTGAATTTTCGACCACCTCGCCCCACCCGCGACATGGAAAATTGGGCAAAATTTGCCAAAATGTAGCAAAATAATATTTGTTCAATATTTCCCCCGAAACCCCCCCCAAATCAGCCGTCTTCACTCCCTGGGATGTTTTAGCATCCTAACCAATTATTACAGCGAGAATCAAGAGGATCCAGGGAGTTTGAATTTTCGAACCCCTCGCCCCACCCGCGACATGGAAAATTGGGCAAAATTGGCCAAAATTGAGCAAAATAATATTTGTTCAATATTTCCCCCGAAACCCCCCCAAATCAGCCGTCTTCGCTCCCTGGGATGTTTTAACATCCTAACCGATTATTACAGCGAGAATCAAGAGGATCAAGGGAGTTTGAATTTCCGACCCCATTGCCCCACCCGCGACATGGAAAATTTGGCAAAATTTGCCAAAATTGAGCAAAATAATAATTGTTCAATAATTCCCCCGAAACCCCTCCAAATCAGCCGTCTTCGCTCCCTGGGATGTTTTTAGCATCCTAACCGATTATTACAGCGAGAATCAAGAGAATCAAGAGGATCCAGGGAGTTTGAATTTTCGACCCCCTCGCCCCACCCGCGACATGGAAAATTGGGCAAAATTTGCCAAAATTGAGCAAAATAATAATTGTTCAATATTTCCCCCGAAACCCCTCCAAATCAGCCGTCTTCGCTCCCTGGGATGTTTTAGCATCCTAACCGATTATTACAGCGAGAATCAAGAGGATCCAGGGAGTTTGAATTTTCGACCCCCTCGCCCCACCCGCGACATGGAAAATTTGGCAAAATTTGCCAAAATTGAGCAAAATAATAATTGTTCAATATTTCCCCCGAAACCCCTCCAAATCAGCCGTCTTCGCTCCCTGGGATGTTTTAGCATCCTAACCGATTATTACAGCGAGAATCAAGAGAATCAAGAGGATCCAGGGAGTTTGAATTTTCGACCCCCTCGCCCCACCCGCGACATGGAAAATTGGGCAAAATTGGCCAAAATTGAGCAAAATAATATTTGTTCAATATTTCCCCCGAAACCCCCCCAAATCAGCCGTCTTTGCTCCCTGGGATGTTTTAGCATCCTAACCAATTATTACAGCGAGAATCAAGAGGATCCAGAGAGTTTGAATTTTTGACCCTCTCGCCCCACCCGCGACATGGAAAATTGGGCAAAATTGAGCAAAATAATATTTGTTCAATATTTCCCCCGAAACCCCCCCAAATCAGCCGTCTTCGCTCCCTGAGATGTTTTAGCATCCTAACCGATTATTACAGCGAGAATCAAGAGGATCCAGGGAGTTTGAATTTTCGACCCCCTCGCCCCTACCGCGACATGGAAAATTGGCCAAAATTCGCCAAATTTGAGCAAAATAATATTTGTTCAATATTTCCCCCGAAACCCCCCAAAATCAGCCGTCTTCACTCCCTGGGATGTTTTAGCATCCTAACCAATTATTATAGCCAGAATCAAGAGGATCCAGGGAGTTTGAATTTTCGACCCCCTCGCCCCACCCGCGACATGGAAAATTGGCCAAAATACGCCAAATTTGAGCAAAATAATATTTGTTCAATATTTCCCCCGAAACCCCCCCCCAAATCAGCCGTCTTCACTCCCTGGGATGTTTTAGCATCCTAACCAATTATTACAGCGAGAATCAAGAGGATCCAGGGAGTTTGAATTTTCGACCCCCTCGCCCCACCCGCGACATGGAAAATTGGGCAAAATTGGCCAAAATTGAGCAAAATAATATTTGTTCAATATTTCCCCCGAAACCCCCCCAAATCAGCCGTCTTCGCTCCCTGGGATGTTTTAACATCCTAACCGATTATTACAGCGAGAATCAAGAGGATCAAGGGAGTTTGAATTTTCGACCCCATTGCCCCACCCGCGACATGGAAAATTTGGCAAAATTTGCCAAAATTGAGCAAAATAATAATTGTTCAATATTTCCCCCGAAACCCCTCCAAATCAGCCGTCTTCGCTCCCTGGGATGTTTTAGCATCCTCACCGATTATTACAGCGAGAATCAAGAGAATCAAGAGGATCCAGGGAGTTTGAATTTTCGACCCCCTCGCCCCACCCGCGACATGGAAAATTGGGCAAAATTTGCCAAAATAGAGCAAAATAATATTTGTTCAATATTTCCCCCGAAAGCCCCCCAAATCAGCCGTCTTCGCTCCCTGGGATGTTTTAGCATCCTAACCGATTATTACAGCGAGAATCAAGAGGATCAAGGGAGTTTGAATTTTCGACCCCCTCGCCCCACCCGCGACATGGAAAATTGGGCAAAATTCGCCAAAATTGAGCAAAATAATGTTTGTTCAATATTTCCCCCGAAACCCCCCCAAATCAGCCGTCTTCGCTCCCTGGGATGTTTTAGCATCCTAACCGATTATTACAGTGAGAATCAAGAGGATCAAGGGAGTTTGAATTTTCGACCCCATTGCCCCACCCGCGACATGGAAAATTTGGCAAAATTTGCCAAAATTGAGCAAAATAATAATTGTTCAATATTTCCCCGAAACCCCTCCAAATCAGCCGTCTTCGCTCCCTGGGATGTTTTAGCATCCTCACCGATTATTACAGCGAGAATCAAGAGAATCAAGAGGATCCAGGGAGTTTGAATTTTCGACCCCCTCGCCCCACCCGCGACATGGAAAATTGGGCAAAATTTACCAAAATAGAGCAAAATAATATTTGTTCAATATTTCCCCCGAAAGCCCCCCAAATCAGCCGTCTTCGCTCCCTGGGATGTTTTAGCATCCTAACCGATTATTACAGCGAGAATCAAGAGGATCAAGGGAGTTTGAATTTTCGACCCCCTCGCCCCACCCGCGACATGGAAAATTGGCAAAAATTCGCCAAATTTGAGCAAAATAATATTTGTTCAATATTTCCCCCGAAACCCCCCAAATCAGCCGTCTTCACTCCCTGGGATGTTTTAGCATCCTAACCGATTATTACAGCGAGAATCAAGAGGATCCAGGGAGTTTGAATTTTCGACCCCCTCGCCCCACCCGCGATATGGAAAATTTGGCAAAATTTGCCAAAATTGAGCAAAATAATAATTGTTCAATATTTCCCCCGAAACCCCTCCAAATCAGCCGTCTTCGCTCCCTGGGATGTTTTAGCATCCTAACCGATTATTACAGCGAGAATCAAGAGAATCAAGAGGATCCAGGGAGTTTGAATTTTCGACCCCCTCGCCCCACCCGCGACATGGAAAATTGGGCAAAATTGGCCAAAATTGAGCAAAATAATATTTGTTCAATATTTCCCCCGAAACCCCCCCAAATCAGCCGTCTTTGCTCCCTGGGATGTTTTAGCATCCTAACCAATTATTACAGCGAGAATCAAGAGGATCCAGAGAGTTTGAATTTTTGACCCTCTCGCCCCACCCGCGACATGGAAAATTGGGCAAAATTGAGCAAAATAATATTTGTTCAATATTTCCCCCGAAACCCCCCCAAATCAGCCGTCTTCGCTCCCTGGGATGTTTTAGCATCCTAACCGATTATTACAGCGAGAATCAAGAGGATCCAGGGAGTTTGAATTTTCGACCCCCTCGCCCCACCCGCGACATGGAAAATTGGCAAAAATTCGCCAAATTTGAGCAAAATAATATTTGTTCAATATTTCCCCCGAAACCCCCCCAAATCAGCCGTCTTCACTCCCTGGGATGTTTTAGCATCCTAACCAATTATTATAGCGAGAATCAAGAGGATCCAGGGAGTTTGAATTTTCGACCCCCTCGCCCCACCCGCGACATGGAAAATTGGCCAAAATACGCCAAATTTGAGCAAAATAATATTTGTTCAATATTTCCCCCGAAACCCCCCCCAAATCAGCCGTCTTCACTCCCTGGGATGTTTTAGCATCCTAACCAATTATTACAGCGAGAATCAAGAGGATCCAGGGAGTTTGAATTTTCGAACCCCTCGCCCCACCCGCGACATGGAAAATTGGGCAAAATTGGCCAAAATTGAGCAAAATAATATTTGTTCAATATTTCCCCCGAAACCCCCCCAAATCAGCCGTCTTCGCTCCCTGGGATGTTTTAACATCCTAACCGATTATTACAGCGAGAATCAAGAGGATCAAGGGAGTTTGAATTTTCGACCCCATTGCCCCACCCGCGACATGGAAAATTTGGCAAAATTTGCCAAAATTGAGCAAAATAATAATTGTTCAATATTTCCCCCGAAACCCCTCCAAATCAGCCGTCTTCGCTCCCTGGGATGTTTTTAGCATCCTAACCGATTATTACAGCGAGAATCAAGAGAATCAAGAGGATCCAGGGAGTTTGAATTTTCGACCCCCTCGCCCCACCCGCGACATGGAAAATTTGGCAAAATTTGCCAAAATTGAGCAAAATAATAATTGTTCAATATTTCCCCCGAAACCCCTCCAAATCAGCCGTCTTCGCTCCCTGGGATGTTTTAGCATCCTAACCGATTATTACAGCGAGAATCAAGAGAATCAAGAGGATCCAGGGAGTTTGAATTTTCGACCCCCTCGCCCCACCCGCGACATGGAAAATTGGGCAAAATTGGCCAAAATAGAGCAAAATAATATTTGTTCAATATTTCCCCTGAAACCCCCCCAAATCAGCCGTCTTCGCTCCCTGGGATGTTTTAGCATCCTAACCGATTATTACAGCGAGAATCAAGAGGATCCAGGGAGTTTGAATTTTCGACCCCCTCGCCCCACCCGCGACATGGAAAATTTGGCAAAGTTTGCCAAAATTGAGCAAAATAATAATTGTTCAATATTTCCCCCGAAACCCCTCCAAATCAGCCGTCTTCGCTCCCTGGGATGTTTTAGCATCCTAACCGATTATTACAGCGAGAATCAAGAGAATCAAGAGGATCCAGGGAGTTTGAATTTTCGACCCCCTCGCCCCACCCGCGACATGGAAAATTGGGCAAAATTGGCCAAAATTGAGCAAAATAATATTTGTTCAATATTTCCCCCGAAACCCCCCCAAATCAGCCGTCTTTGCTCCCTGGGATGTTTTAGCATCCTAACCAATTATTACAGCGAGAATCAAGAGGATCCAGAGAGTTTGAATTTTTGACCCTCTCGCCCCACCCGCGACATGGAAAATTGGGCAAAATTGAGCAAAATAATATTTGTTCAATATTTCCCCCGAAACCCCCCCAAATCAGCCGTCTTCGCTCCCTGGGATGTTTTAGCATCCTAACCGATTATTACAGCGAGAATCAAGAGGATCCAGGGAGTTTGAATTTTCGACCCCCTCGCCCCACCCGCGACATGGAAAATTGGCAAAAATTCGCCAAATTTGAGCAAAATAATATTTGTTCAATATTTCCCCCGAAACCCCCCCAAATCAGCCGTCTTCACTCCCTGGGATGTTTTAGCATCCTAACCAATTATTATAGCGAGAATCAAGAGGATCCAGGGAGTTTGAATTTTCGACCCCCTCGCCCCACCCGCGACATGGAAAATTGGCCAAAATACGCCAAATTTGAGCAAAATAATATTTGTTCAATATTTCCCCCGAAACCCCCCCCCAAATCAGCCGTCTTCACTCCCTGGGATGTTTTAGCATCCTAACCAATTATTACAGCGAGAATCAAGAGGATCCAGGGAGTTTGAATTTTCGACCCCCTCGCCCCACCCGCGACATGGAAAATTGGGCAAAATTGGCCAAAATTGAGCAAAATAATATTTGTTCAATATTTCCCCCGAAACCCCCCCAAATCAGCCGTCTTCGCTCCCTGGGATGTTTTAACATCCTAACCGATTATTACAGCGAGAATCAAGAGGATCAAGGGAGTTTGAATTTTCGACCCCATTGCCCCACCCGCGACATGGAAAATTTGGCAAAATTTGCCAAAATTGAGCAAAATAATAATTGTTCAATATTTCCCCCGAAACCCCTCCAAATCAGCCGTCTTCGCTCCCTGGGATGTTTTAGCATCCTCACCGATTATTACAGCGAGAATCAAGAGAATCAAGAGGATCCAGGGAGTTTGAATTTTCGACCCCCTCGCCCCACCCGCGACATGGAAAATTGGGCAAAATTTGCCAAAATAGAGCAAAATAATATTTGTTCAATATTTCCCCCGAAAGCCCCCCAAATCAGCCGTCTTCGCTCCCTGGGATGTTTTAGCATCCTAACCGATTATTACAGCGAGAATCAAGAGGATCAAGGGAGTTTGAATTTTCGACCCCCTCGCCCCACCCGCGACATGGAAAATTGGGCAAAATTCGCCAAAATTGAGCAAAATAATGTTTGTTCAATATTTCCCCCGAAACCCCCCCAAATCAGCCGTCTTCGCTCCCTGGGATGTTTTAGCATCCTAACCGATTATTACAGTGAGAATCAAGAGGATCAAGGGAGTTTGAATTTTCGACCCCATTGCCCCACCCGCGACATGGAAAATTTGGCAAAATTTGCCAAAATTGAGCAAAATAATAATTGTTCAATATTTCCCCGAAACCCCTCCAAATCAGCCGTCTTCGCTCCCTGGGATGTTTTAGCATCCTCACCGATTATTACAGCGAGAATCAAGAGAATCAAGAGGATCCAGGGAGTTTGAATTTTCGACCCCCTCGCCCCACCCGCGACATGGAAAATTGGGCAAAATTTACCAAAATAGAGCAAAATAATATTTGTTCAATATTTCCCCCGAAAGCCCCCCAAATCAGCCGTCTTCGCTCCCTGGGATGTTTTAGCATCCTAACCGATTATTACAGCGAGAATCAAGAGGATCAAGGGAGTTTGAATTTTCGACCCCCTCGCCCCACCCGCGACATGGAAAATTGGCAAAAATTCGCCAAATTTGAGCAAAATAATATTTGTTCAATATTTCCCCCGAAACCCCCCAAATCAGCCGTCTTCACTCCCTGGGATGTTTTAGCATCCTAACCGATTATTACAGCGAGAATCAAGAGGATCCAGGGAGTTTGAATTTTCGACCCCCTCGCCCCACCCGCGATATGGAAAATTTGGCAAAATTTGCCAAAATTGAGCAAAATAATAATTGTTCAATATTTCCCCCGAAACCCCTCCAAATCAGCCGTCTTCGCTCCCTGGGATGTTTTAGCATCCTAACCGATTATTACAGCGAGAATCAAGAGAATCAAGAGGATCCAGGGAGTTTGAATTTTCGACCCCCTCGCCCCACCCGCGACATGGAAAATTGGGCAAAATTGGCCAAAATTGAGCAAAATAATATTTGTTCAATATTTCCCCCGAAACCCCCCCAAATCAGCCGTCTTTGCTCCCTGGGATGTTTTAGCATCCTAACCAATTATTACAGCGAGAATCAAGAGGATCCAGAGAGTTTGAATTTTTGACCCTCTCGCCCCACCCGCGACATGGAAAATTGGGCAAAATTGAGCAAAATAATATTTGTTCAATATTTCCCCCGAAACCCCCCCAAATCAGCCGTCTTCGCTCCCTGGGATGTTTTAGCATCCTAACCGATTATTACAGCGAGAATCAAGAGGATCCAGGGAGTTTGAATTTTCGACCCCCTCGCCCCACCCGCGACATGGAAAATTGGCAAAAATTCGCCAAATTTGAGCAAAATAATATTTGTTCAATATTTCCCCCGAAACCCCCCCAAATCAGCCGTCTTCACTCCCTGGGATGTTTTAGCATCCTAACCAATTATTATAGCGAGAATCAAGAGGATCCAGGGAGTTTGAATTTTCGACCCCCTCGCCCCACCCGCGACATGGAAAATTGGCCAAAATACGCCAAATTTGAGCAAAATAATATTTGTTCAATATTTCCCCCGAAACCCCCCCCAAATCAGCCGTCTTCACTCCCTGGGATGTTTTAGCATCCTAACCAATTATTACAGCGAGAATCAAGAGGATCCAGGGAGTTTGAATTTTCGAACCCCTCGCCCCACCCGCGACATGGAAAATTGGGCAAAATTGGCCAAAATTGAGCAAAATAATATTTGTTCAATATTTCCCCCGAAACCCCCCCAAATCAGCCGTCTTCGCTCCCTGGGATGTTTTAACATCCTAACCGATTATTACAGCGAGAATCAAGAGGATCAAGGGAGTTTGAATTTTCGACCCCATTGCCCCACCCGCGACATGGAAAATTTGGCAAAATTTGCCAAAATTGAGCAAAATAATAATTGTTCAATATTTCCCCCGAAACCCCTCCAAATCAGCCGTCTTCGCTCCCTGGGATGTTTTTAGCATCCTAACCGATTATTACAGCGAGAATCAAGAGAATCAAGAGGATCCAGGGAGTTTGAATTTTCGACCCCCTCGCCCCACCCGCGACATGGAAAATTTGGCAAAATTTGCCAAAATTGAGCAAAATAATAATTGTTCAATATTTCCCCCGAAACCCCTCCAAATCAGCCGTCTTCGCTCCCTGGGATGTTTTAGCATCCTAACCGATTATTACAGCGAGAATCAAGAGAATCAAGAGGATCCAGGGAGTTTGAATTTTCGACCCCCTCGCCCCACCCGCGACATGGAAAATTGGGCAAAATTGGCCAAAATAGAGCAAAATAATATTTGTTCAATATTTCCCCTGAAACCCCCCCAAATCAGCCGTCTTCGCTCCCTGGGATGTTTTAGCATCCTAACCGATTATTACAGCGAGAATCAAGAGGATCCAGGGAGTTTGAATTTTCGACCCCCTCGCCCCACCCGCGACATGGAAAATTTGGCAAAGTTTGCCAAAATTGAGCAAAATAATAATTGTTCAATATTTCCCCCGAAACCCCTCCAAATCAGCCGTCTTCGCTCCCTGGGATGTTTTAGCATCCTAACCGATTATTACAGCGAGAATCAAGAGAATCAAGAGGATCCAGGGAGTTTGAATTTTCGACCCCCTCGCCCCACCCGCGACATGGAAAATTGGGCAAAATTGGCCAAAATTGAGCAAAATAATATTTGTTCAATATTTCCCCCGAAACCCCCCCAAATCAGCCGTCTTTGCTCCCTGGGATGTTTTAGCATCCTAACCAATTATTACAGCGAGAATCAAGAGGATCCAGAGAGTTTGAATTTTTGACCCTCTCGCCCCACCCGCGACATGGAAAATTGGGCAAAATTGAGCAAAATAATATTTGTTCAATATTTCCCCCGAAACCCCCCCAAATCAGCCGTCTTCGCTCCCTGGGATGTTTTAGCATCCTAACCGATTATTACAGCGAGAATCAAGAGGATCCAGGGAGTTTGAATTTTCGACCCCCTCGCCCCACCCGCGACATGGAAAATTGGCAAAAATTCGCCAAATTTGAGCAAAATAATATTTGTTCAATATTTCCCCCGAAACCCCCCCAAATCAGCCGTCTTCACTCCCTGGGATGTTTTAGCATCCTAACCAATTATTATAGCGAGAATCAAGAGGATCCAGGGAGTTTGAATTTTCGACCCCCTCGCCCCACCCGCGACATGGAAAATTGGCCAAAATACGCCAAATTTGAGCAAAATAATATTTGTTCAATATTTCCCCCGAAACCCCCCCCAAATCAGCCGTCTTCACTCCCTGGGATGTTTTAGCATCCTAACCAATTATTACAGCGAGAATCAAGAGGATCCAGGGAGTTTGAATTTTCGAACCCCTCGCCCCACCCGCGACATGGAAAATTGGGCAAAATTGGCCAAAATTGAGCAAAATAATATTTGTTCAATATTTCCCCCGAAACCCCCCCAAATCAGCCGTCTTCGCTCCCTGGGATGTTTTAACATCCTAACCGATTATTACAGCGAGAATCAAGAGGATCAAGGGAGTTTGAATTTTCGACCCCATTGCCCCACCCGCGACATGGAAAATTTGGCAAAATTTGCCAAAATTGAGCAAAATAATAATTGTTCAATATTTCCCCCGAAACCCCTCCAAATCAGCCGTCTTCGCTCCCTGGGATGTTTTTAGCATCCTAACCGATTATTACAGCGAGAATCAAGAGAATCAAGAGGATCCAGGGAGTTTGAATTTTCGACCCCCTCGCCCCACCCGCGACATGGAAAATTTGGCAAAATTTGCCAAAATTGAGCAAAATAATAATTGTTCAATATTTCCCCCGAAACCCCTCCAAATCAGCCGTCTTCGCTCCCTGGGATGTTTTAGCATCCTAACCGATTATTACAGCGAGAATCAAGAGAATCAAGAGGATCCAGGGAGTTTGAATTTTCGACCCCCTCGCCCCACCCGCGACATGGAAAATTGGGCAAAATTGGCCAAAATAGAGCAAAATAATATTTGTTCAATATTTCCCCTGAAACCCCCCCAAATCAGCCGTCTTCGCTCCCTGGGATGTTTTAGCATCCTAACCGATTATTACAGCGAGAATCAAGAGGATCCAGGGAGTTTGAATTTTCGACCCCCTCGCCCCACCCGCGACATGGAAAATTTGGCAAAGTTTGCCAAAATTGAGCAAAATAATAATTGTTCAATATTTCCCCCGAAACCCCTCCAAATCAGCCGTCTTCGCTCCCTGGGATGTTTTAGCATCCTAACCGATTATTACAGCGAGAATCAAGAGAATCAAGAGGATCCAGGGAGTTTGAATTTTCGACCCCCTCGCCCCACCCGCGACATGGAAAATTGGGCAAAATTGGCCAAAATTGAGCAAAATAATATTTGTTCAATATTTCCCCCGAAACCCCCCCAAATCAGCCGTCTTTGCTCCCTGGGATGTTTTAGCATCCTAACCAATTATTACAGCGAGAATCAAGAGGATCCAGAGAGTTTGAATTTTTGACCCTCTCGCCCCACCCGCGACATGGAAAATTGGGCAAAATTGAGCAAAATAATATTTGTTCAATATTTCCCCCGAAACCCCCCCAAATCAGCCGTCTTCGCTCCCTGGGATGTTTTAGCATCCTAACCGATTATTACAGCGAGAATCAAGAGGATCCAGGGAGTTTGAATTTTCGACCCCCTCGCCCCACCCGCGACATGGAAAATTGGCCAAAATTCGCCAAATTTGAGCAAAATAATATTTGTTCAATATTTCCCCCGAAACCCCCCAAAATCAGCCGTCTTCACTCCCTGGGATGTTTTAGCATCCTAACCAATTATTATAGCGAGAATCAAGAGGATCCAGGGAGTTTGAATTTTCGACCCCCTCGCCCCACCCGCGACATGGAAAATTGGCCAAAATACGCCAAATTTGAGCAAAATAATATTTGTTCAATATTTCCCCCGAAACCCCCCCCAAATCAGCCGTCTTCACTCCCTGGGATGTTTTAGCATCCTAACCAATTATTACAGCGAGAATCAAGAGGATCCAGGGAGTTTGAATTTTCGACCCCCTCGCCCCACCCGCGACATGGAAAATTGGGCAAAATTGGCCAAAATTGAGCAAAATAATATTTGTTCAATATTTCCCCCGAAACCCCCCCAAATCAGCCGTCTTCGCTCCCTGGGATGTTTTAACATCCTAACCGATTATTACAGCGAGAATCAAGAGGATCAAGGGAGTTTGAATTTTCGACCCCATTGCCCCACCCGCGACATGGAAAATTGGGCAAAATTGGGCAAAATTGAGCAAAATAATAATTGTTCAATATTTCCCCCGAAACCCCTCCAAATCAGCCGTCTTCGCTCCCTGGGATGTTTTAGCATCCTAACCGATTATTACAGCGAGAATCAAGAGAATCAAGAGGATCCAGGGAGTTTGAATTTTCGACCCCCTCGCCCCACCCGCGACATGGAAAATTGGCCAAAATTGGCCAAATTTGAGCAAAATAATATTTGTTCAATATTTCCCCCGAAACCCCCCCAAATCAGCCGTCTTCACTCCCTGGGATGTTTTAGCATCCTAACCGATTATTATAGCGAGAATCAAGAGGATGCAGGGAGTTTGAATTTTCGACCCCCTCGCCCCACCCGCGACATGGAAAATTGGGCAAAATTCGCCAAAATTGAGCAAAATAATGTTTGTTCAATATTTCCCCCGAAACCCCCCCAAATCAGCCGTCTTCGCTCCCTGGGATGTTTTAGCATCCTAACCGATTATTACAGTGAGAATCAAGAGGATCAAGGGAGTTTGAATTTTCGACCCCATTGCCCCACCCGCGACATGGAAAATTTGGCAAAATTTGCCAAAATCGAGCAAAATAATAATTGTTCAATATTTCCCCCGAAACCCCTCCAAATCAGCCGTCTTCGCTCCCTGGGATGTTTTAGCATCCTCACCGATTATTACAGCGAGAATCAAGAGAATCAAGAGGATCCAGGGAGTTTGAATTTTCGACCCCCTCGCCCCACCCGCGACATGGAAAATTGGGCAAAATTTGCCAAAATAGAGCAAAATAATATTTGTTCAATATTTCCCCCGAAAGCCCCCCAAATCAGCCGTCTTCGCTCCCTGGGATGTTTTAGCATCCTAACCGATTATTACAGCGAGAATCAAGAGGATCAAGGGAGTTTGAATTTTCGACCCCATTGCCCCATCCGCGACATGGAAAATTTGGCAAAATTTGCCAAAATTGAGCAAAATAATAATTGTTCAATATTTCCCCCGAAACCCCTCCAAATCAGCCGTCTTCGCTCCCTGGGATGTTTAAGCATCCTAACCGATTATTACAGCGAGAATCAAGAGAATCAACAGGATCCAGGGAGTTTGAATTTTCGACCCCCTCGCCCCACCCGCGACATGGAAAATTTGCCAAAATTTGCCAAAATTGAGCAAAATAATAATTGTTCAATATTTCCCCCGAAACCCCTCCAAATCAGCCGTCTTCGCTCCCTGGGATGTTTTAGCATCCTAACCGATTATTACAGCGAGAATCAAGAGAATCAAGAGGATCCAGGGAGTTTGAATTTTCGACCCCCTCGCCCCACCCGCGACATGGAAAATTGGGCAAAATTTGCCAAAATTGAGCAAAATAATATTTGTTCAATATTTCCCCCGAAACCCCCCCAAATCAGCCGTCTTTGCTCCCTGGGATGTTTTAGCATCCTAACCGATTATTACAGCGAGAATCAAGAGGATCCAGAGAGTTTGAATTTTTGACCCTCTCGCCCCACCCGCGACATGGAAAATTGGGCAAAATTGAGCAAAATAATATTTGTTCAATATTTCCCCCGAAACCCCCCCAAATCAGCCGCTTCGCTCCCTGGAATGTTTTAGCATCCTAACCGATTATTACATCGAGAATCAAGAGGATCCAGGGAGTTTGAATTTCGACCCCATTGCCCCACCCGCGACATGGAAAATTGGGCAAAATTGGCCAAAATTGAGCAAAATAATATTTGTTCAATATTTCCCCCGAAACCCCCCCAAATCAGCCGTCTTCGCTCCCTGGGATGTTTCAGCATCCTAACCGATTATTATAGCGAGAATCAAGAGGATCCAGGGAGTTTGAATTTTCGACCACCTCGCCCCACCCGCGACATGGAAAATTGGCCAAAATTGGCCAAATTTGAGCAAAATAATATTTGTTCAATATTTCCCCCGAAACCCCCCCAAATCAGCCGTCTTTGCTCCCTGGGATGTTTTAGCATCCTAACCAATTATTACAGCGAGAATCAAGAGGATCCAGAGAGTTTGAATTTTTGACCCTCTCGCCCCACCCGCGACATGGAAAATTGGGCAAAATTGAGCAAAATAATATTTGTTCAATATTTCCCCCGAAACCCCCCCAAATCAGCCGTCTTCGCTCCCTGGGATGTTTTAGCATCCTAACCGATTATTACAGCGAGAATCAAGAGGATCCAGGGAGTTTGAATTTTCGACCCCCTCGCCCCACCCGCGACATGGAAAATTGGCCAAAATTCGCCAAATTTGAGCAAAATAATATTTGTTCAATATTTCCCCCGAAACCCCCCAAAATCAGCCGTCTTCACTCCCTGGGATGTTTTAGCATCCTAACCAATTATTATAGCGAGAATCAAGAGGATCCAGGGAGTTTGAATTTTCGACCCCCTCGCCCCACCCGCGACATGGAAAATTGGCCAAAATACGCCAAATTTGAGCAAAATAATATTTGTTCAATATTTCCCCCGAAACCCCCCCCAAATCAGCCGTCTTCACTCCCTGGGATGTTTTAGCATCCTAACCGATTATTACAGCGAGAATCAAGAGAATCAAGAGGATCCAGGGAGTTTGAATTTTCGACCCCCTCGCCCCACCCGCGACATGGAAAATTGGGCAAAATTTGCCAAAATTGAGCAAAATAATATTTGTTCAATATTTCCCCCGAAACCCCCCCAAATCAGCCGTCTTTGCTCCCTGGGATGTTTTAGCATCCTAACCGATTATTACAGCGAGAATCAAGAGGATCCAGAGAGTTTGAATTTTTGACCCTCTCGCCCCACCCGCGACATGGAAAATTGGGCAAAATTGAGCAAAATAATATTTGTTCAATATTTCCCCCGAAACCCCCCCAAATCAGCCGCTTCGCTCCCTGGAATGTTTTAGCATCCTAACCGATTATTACATCGAGAATCAAGAGGATCCAGGGAGTTTGAATTTCGACCCCATTGCCCCACCCGCGACATGGAAAATTGGGCAAAATTGGCCAAAATTGAGCAAAATAATATTTGTTCAATATTTCCCCCGAAACCCCCCCAAATCAGCCGTCTTCGCTCCCTGGGATGTTTCAGCATCCTAACCGATTATTATAGCGAGAATCAAGAGGATCCAGGGAGTTTGAATTTTCGACCACCTCGCCCCACCCGCGACATGGAAAATTGGCCAAAATTGGCCAAATTTGAGCAAAATAATATTTGTTCAATATTTCCCCCGAAACCCCCCCAAATCAGCCGTCTTTGCTCCCTGGGATGTTTTAGCATCCTAACCAATTATTACAGCGAGAATCAAGAGGATCCAGAGAGTTTGAATTTTTGACCCTCTCGCCCCACCCGCGACATGGAAAATTGGGCAAAATTGAGCAAAATAATATTTGTTCAATATTTCCCCCGAAACCCCCCCAAATCAGCCGTCTTCGCTCCCTGGGATGTTTTAGCATCCTAACCGATTATTACAGCGAGAATCAAGAGGATCCAGGGAGTTTGAATTTTCGACCCCCTCGCCCCACCCGCGACATGGAAAATTGGCCAAAATTCGCCAAATTTGAGCAAAATAATATTTGTTCAATATTTCCCCCGAAACCCCCCAAAATCAGCCGTCTTCACTCCCTGGGATGTTTTAGCATCCTAACCAATTATTATAGCGAGAATCAAGAGGATCCAGGGAGTTTGAATTTTCGACCCCCTCGCCCCACCCGCGACATGGAAAATTGGCCAAAATACGCCAAATTTGAGCAAAATAATATTTGTTCAATATTTCCCCCGAAACCCCCCCCAAATCAGCCGTCTTCACTCCCTGGGATGTTTTAGCATCCTAACCGATTATTACGGCGAGAATCAAGAGAATCAAGAGGATCCAGGGAGTTTGAATTTTCGACCCCCTCGCCCCACCCGCGACATGGAAAATTGGGCAAAATTGGCCAAAATAGAGCAAAATAATATTTGTTCAATATTTCCCCCGAAACCCCCCCAAATCAGCCGTCTTCGCTCCCTGGGATGTTTTAGCATCCTAACCGATTATTACAGCGAGAATCAAGAGGATCCAGGGAGTTTGAATTTTCGACCCCCTCGCCCCACCCGCGACATGGAAAATTTGGCAAAATTTGCCAAAATTGAGCAAAATAATATTTGTTCAATATTTCCCCCGAAACCCCTCCAAATCAGCCGTCTTCGCTCCCTGGGATGTTTTAGCATCCTAACCGATTATTACATCGAGAATCAAGAGAATCAAGAGGATCCAGGGAGTTTGAATTTTCGACCCCCTCGCCCCACCCGCGACATGGAAAATTGGGCAAAATTGGCCAAAATTGAGCAAAATAATATTTGTTCAATATTTCCCCCGAAACCCCCCCAAATCAGCCGTCTTTGCTCCCTGGGATGTTTTAGCATCCTAACCGATTATTACAGCGAGAATCAAGAGGATCCAGAGAGTTTGAATTTTTGACCCTCTCGCCCCACCCGCGACATGGAAAATTGGGCAAAATTGGCCAAAATTGAGCAAAATAATAATTGTTCAATATTTCCCCCGAAACCCCTCCAAATCAGCCGTCTTCGCTCCCTGGGATGTTTTAGCATCCTAACCGATTATTACAGCGAGAATCAAGAGAATCAAGAGGATCCAGGGAGTTTGAATTTTCGACCCCCTCGCCCCACCCGCGACATGGAAAATTGGGCAAAATTGGCCAAAATTGAGCAAAATAATAATTGTTCAATATTTCCCCCGAAACCCCTCCAAATCAGCCGTCTTCGCTCCCTGGGATGTTTTAGCATCCTAACCGATTATTACAGCGAGAATCAAGAGAATCAAGAGGATCCAGGGAGTTTGAATTTTCGACCCCCTCGCCCCACCCGCGACATGGAAAATTGGGCAAAATTGGCCAAAATAGAGCAAAATAATATTTGTTCAATATTTCCCCCGAAACCCCCCCAAATCAGCCGTCTTCGCTCCCTGGGATGTTTTAGCATCCTAACCGATTATTACAGCGAGAATCAAGAGGATCCAGGGAGTTTGAATTTTCGACCCCCTCGCCCCACCCGCGACATGGAAAATTTGGCAAAATTTGCCAAAATTGAGCAAAATAATAATTGTTCAATATTTCCCCCGAAACCCCTCCAAATCAGCCGTCTTCGCTCCCTGGGATGTTTTAGCATCCTAACCGATTATTACAGCGAGAATCAAGAGAATCAAGAGGATCCAGGGAGTTTGAATTTTCGACCCCCTCGCCCCACCCGCGACATGGAAAATTGGGCAAAATTGGCCAAAATAGAGCAAAATAATATTTGTTCAATATTTCCCCCGAAACCCCCCCAAATCAGCCGTCTTCACTCCCTGGGATGTTTTAGCATCCTAACCGATTATTATAGCGAGAATCAAGAGGATCCAGGGAGTTTGAATTTTCGACCCCCTCGCCCCACCCGTGACATGGAAAATTTGGCAAAATTTGCCAAAATTGAGCAAAATAATGTTTGTTCAATATTTTCCCCGAAACCCCCCCAAATCAGCCGTCTTCGCTCCCTGGGATGTTTTAGCATGCTAACCGATTATTACAGTGAGAATCAAGAGGATCAAGGGAGTTTGAATTTTCGACCCCATTGCCCCACCCGCGACATGGAAAATTTGGCAAAATTTGCCAAAATTGAGCAAAATAATAATTGTTCAATATTTCCCCCGAAACCCCTCCAAATCAGCCGTCTTCGCTCCCTGGGATGTTTTAGCATCCTAACTGATTATTACAGCGAGAATCAAGAGAATCAAGAGGATCCAGGGAGTTTGAATTTTCGACCACCTCGCCCCACCCGCGACATGGAAAATTGGCCAAAATTGGCCAAATTTGAGCAAAATAATATTTGTTCAATATTTCCCCCGAAACCCCCCCAAATCAGCCGTCTTTGCTCCCTGGGATGTTTAAGCATCCTAACCGATTATTATAGCGAGAATCAAGAGGATCCAGGGAGTTTGAATTTTCGACCCCCTCGCCCCACCCGCGACATGGAAAATTGGGCAAAATTGGCCAAAATTGAGCAAAATAATATTTGTTCAATATTTCCCCCGAAACCCCCCCAAATCAGCCGTCTTCGCTCCCTGGGATGTTTTAGCATCCTAACCGATTATTACAGCGAGAATCAAGAGGATCAAGGGAGTTTGAATTTTCGACCCCATTGCCCCACCCGCGACATGGAAAATTTGGCAAAATTTGCCAAAATATAGCAAAATAATAATTGTTCAATATTTCCCCCGAAACCCCTCCAAATCAGCCGTCTTCGCTCCCTGGGATGTTTTAGCATCCTAACCGATTATTACAGCGAGAATCAAGAGGATCCAGGGAGTTTGAATTTTCGACCCCCTCACCCCACCCGCGACATGGAAAATTGGCCAAAATTCGCCAAATTTGAGCAAAATAATATTTGTTCAATATTTCCCCCGAAACCCCCCCCAAATCAGCCGTCTTCGCTCCCTGGGATGTTTTAGCATCCTAACCGATTATTACAGCGAGAATCAAGAGGATCAAGGGAGTTTGAATTTTCGACCCCATTGCCCCACCCGCGACATGGAAATTTGGCAAAATTTGCCAAAATTGAGCAAAATAATAATTGTTCAATATTTCCCCCGAAACCCCTCCAAATCAGCCGTCTTCGCTCCCTGGTATGTTTTAGCATCCTAACCGATTATTACATCAAGATTCAAGAGGATCCAAGGAGTTTGAATTTTCGACCCCCTCGCCCCACCCGCGACATGGAAAATTGGGCAAAATTGGCCAAAATAGAGCAAAATAATATTTGTTCAATATTTCCCCCGAAACCCCCCCAAATCAGCCGTCTTCACTCCCTGGGATGTTTTAGCATCCTAACCGATTATTATAGCGAGAATCAAGAGGATCCAGGGAGTTTGAATTTTCGACCCCCTCGCCCCACCCGCGACATGGAAAATTGGGCAAAATTTGCCAAAATTGAGCAAAATAATGTTTGTTCAATATTTTCCCCGAAACCCCCCCAAATCAGCCGTCTTCGCTCCCTGGGATGTTTTAGCATCCTAACCGATTATTACAGCGAGAATCAAGAGAATCAAGAGGATCCAGGGAGTTTGAATTTTCGACCCCCTCGCCCCACCCGCGACATGGAAAATTGGGCAAAATTGGCCAAAATAGAGCAAAATAATATTTGTTCAATATTTCCCCCGAAACCCCCCCAAATCAGCCGTCTTCACTCCCTGGGATGTTTAAGCATCCTAACAGATTATTATAGCGAGAATCAAGAGGATCCAGGGAGTTTGAATTTTCGACCCCCTCGCCCCACCCGCGACATGGAAAATTGGGCAAAATTTGCCAAAATTGAGCAAAATAATATTTGTTCAATATTTCCCCCGAAACCCCACCAAATCAGCCGTCTTCGCTCCCTGGGATGTTTTATCATCCTAACCGATTATTATAGCGAGAATCAAGAGGATCCAGGGAGTTTGAATTTTCGACCCCCTCGCCCCACCCGCGACATGTAAAATTGGGCAAAATTGGCCAAAATTGAGCAAAATAATATTTGTTCAATATTTCCCCCGAAACCCCCCCAAATAAGCCGTCTTCGCTCCCTGGGATGTTTTAGCATCCTAACCGATTATTACAGCGAGAATCAAGAGTATCCAGGGAGTTTGAATTTTCGACCCCATTGCCCCACCCGCGACATGGAAAATTGGGCAAAATTTGCCAAAATTGAGCAAAATAATAATTGTTCAATATTTCCCCCGAAACCCCCCCAAATCAGCCGTCTTCGCTCCCTGGGATGTTTTAGCATCCTAACCGATTATTATAGCGAGAATCAAGAGGATCCAGGGAGTTTGAATTTTCGACCCCCTCGCCCCACCCGCGACATGCAAAATTGGGCAAAATTTGCCAAAATTGAGCGAAATAATATTTGTTCAATATTTCCCCCGAAACCCCCCCAAATCAGCCGTCTTCGCTCCCTGGGATGTTTTAGCATCCTAACCGATTATTACAGCGAGAATCAAGAGGATCCAGGGAGTTTGAATTTTCGACCCCCTCGCCCCACCCGCGACATGGAAAATTTGGCAAAATTGGCCAAAATTGAGCAAAATAATATTTGTTCAATATTTCCCCCGAAACCCCCCCCAAATCAGCCGTCTTCGCTCCTTGGGATGTTTTAGCATCCTAACCGATTATTACAGCGAGAATCAAGAGGATAAAGGGAGTTTGAATTTTCGACCCCCTCGCCCCACCCGCGACAAGGAAAATTGGGCAAAATTTGCCAAAATTGAGCAAAATAATAATTGTTCAATATTTCCCCCGAAACCTCTCTAAATCAGCCGTCTTCGCTCCCTGGTATGTTTTAGCATCCTAACCGATTATTACAGCGAGAATCAAGAGGATCCAGGGAGTTTGAATTTTCGACCCCCTCGCCCCACCCGCGACATGGAAAATTGGGCAAAATTGGCCAAAATAGAGCAAAATAATATTTGTTCAATATTTCCCCCAAAACCCCCCCAAATCAGCCGTCTTCGCTCCCTGGGATGTTTTAGCATCCTAACCGATTATTACAGCGAGAATCAAGAGTATCCAGGGAGTTTGAATTTTCGACCCCCTCGCCCAACCCGCGACATGGAAAATTTGCCAAAATTGGCCAAATTTGAGCAAAATAATATTTGTTCAATATTTCCCCCGAAACCCCCCCAAATCAGCCGTCTTTGCTCCCTGGGATGTTTTAGCATCCTAACCGATTATTATAGCGAGAATCAAGAGGATCCAGGGAGTTTGAATTTTCGACCCCCTCGCCCCACCCGCGACATGGAAAATTGGGCAAAATTGGCCAAAATTGAGCAAAATAATATTTGTTCAATATTTCCCCCGAAACCCCCCCAAATCAGCCGTCTTCGCTCCCTCGGATGTTTTAGCATCCTAACCGATTATTACAGCGAGAATCAAGAGAATCAAGAGGATCCAGGGAGTTTGAATTTTCGACCCCCTCGCCCCACCCGCGACATGGAAAATTGGGCAAAATTGGCCAAAATTGAGCAAAATAATATTTGTTTAATATTTCCCCCGAAACCCCCCCAAATCAGCCGTCTTCGCTCCCTGGGATGTTTTAGCATCCTAACCGATTATTACAGCGAGAATCAAGAGGATCAAGGGAGTTTGAATTTTTGACCCCATTGCCCCACCCGCGACATGGAAAATTTGGCAAAATTTGCCAAAATTGAGCAAAATAATATTTGTTCAATATTTCCCCCGAAACCCCCCCCAAATCAGCCGTCTTCGCTCCTTGGGATGTTTTAGCATCCTAACCGATTATTACAGCGAGAATCAAGAGGATCAAGGGAGTTTGAATTTTCGACCCCATTGCCCCACCCGCGACATGGAACATTGGGCAAAATTTGCCAAAATTGAGCAAAATAATAATTGTTCAATATTTCCCCCGAAACCTCTCCAAATCAGCCGTCTTCGCTCCCTGGGATGTTTTAGCATCCTAACCGATTATTACAGCGAGAATCAAGAGGATCCAGGGAGTTTGAATTTTCGACCCCCTCGCCCCACCCGCGATATGGAAAATTGGGCAAAATTGGCCAAAATAGAGCAAAATAATATTTGTTCAATATTTCCCCCAAAACCCCCCGAAATCAGCCGTCTTCGCTCCCTGGGATGTTTTAGCATCCTAACCGATTATTACAGCGAGAATCAAGAGTATCCAGGGAGTTTGAATTTTCGACCCCCTCGCCCCACCCGCGACATGGAAAATTGGGCAAAATTGGCCAAAATAGAGCAAAATAATATTTGTTCAATATTTCCCCCGAAACCCCCCCAAATCAGCCGTCTTCACTCCCTGGGATGTTTAAGCATCCTAACAGATTATTATAGCGAGAATCAAGAGGATCCAGGGAGTTTGAATTTTCGACCCCCTCGCCCCACCCGCGACATGGAAAATTGGGCAAAATTTGCCAAAATTGAGCAAAATAATATTTGTTCAATATTTACCCCGAAACCCCACCAAATCAGCCGTCTTCGCTCCCTGGGATGTTTTATCATCCTAACCGATTATTATAGCGAGAATCAAGAGGATCCAGGGAGTTTGAATTTTCGACCCCCTCGCCCCACCCGCGACATGGAAAATTGGGCAAAATTGGCCAAAATTGAGCAAAATAATATTTGTTCAATATTTCCCCCGAAACCCCCCCAAATAAGCCATCTTCGCTCCCTGGGATGTTTTAGCATCCTAACCGATTATTACAGCGAGAATCAAGAGTATCCAGGGAGTTTGAATTTTCGACCCCATTGCCCCACCCGCGACATGGAAAATTGGGCAAAATTTGCCAAAATTGAGCAAAATAATAATTGTTCAATATTTCCCCCGAAACCCCCCCAAATCAGCCGTCTTCGCTCCCTGGGATGTTTTAGCATCCTAACCGATTATTATAGCGAGAATCAAGAGGATCCAGGGAGTTTGAATTTTCGACCCCCTCGCCCCACCCGCGACATGCAAAATTGGGCAAAATTTGCCAAAATTGAGCGAAATAATATTTGTTCAATATTTCCCCCGAAACCCCCCCAAATCAGCCGTCTTCGCTCCCTGGGATGTTTTAGCATCCTAACCGATTATTACAGCGAGAATCAAGAGGATCCAGGGAGTTTGAATTTTCGACCCCCTCGCCCCACCCGCGACATGGAAAATTTGGCAAAATTGGCCAAAATTGAGCAAAATAATATTTGTTCAATATTTCCCCCGAAACCCCCCCCAAATCAGCCGTCTTCGCTCCTTGGGATGTTTTAGCATCCTAACCGATTATTACAGCGAGAATCAAGAGGATAAAGGGAGTTTGAATTTTCGACCCCCTCGCCCCACCCGCGACAAGGAAAATTGGGCAAAATTTGCCAAAATTGAGCAAAATAATAATTGTTCAATATTTCCCCCGAAACCTCTCTAAATCAGCCGTCTTCGCTCCCTGGTATGTTTTAGCATCCTAACCGATTATTACAGCGAGAATCAAGAGGATCCAGGGAGTTTGAATTTTCGACCCCCTCGCCCCACCCGCGACATGGAAAATTGGGCAAAATTGGCCAAAATAGAGCAAAATAATATTTGTTCAATATTTCCCCCAAAACCCCCCCAAATCAGCCGTCTTCGCTCCCTGGGATGTTTTAGCATCCTAACCGATTATTACAGCGAGAATCAAGAGTATCCAGGGAGTTTGAATTTTCGACCCCCTCGCCCAACCCGCGACATGGAAAATTGGCCAAAATTGGCCAAATTTGAGCAAAATAATATTTGTTCAATATTTCCCCCGAAACCCCCCCAAATCAGCCGTCTTTGCTCCCTGGGATGTTTTAGCATCCTAACCGATTATTATAGCGAGAATCAAGAGGATCCAGGGAGTTTGAATTTTCGACCCCCTCGCCCCACCCGCGACATGGAAAATTGGGCAAAATTGGCCAAAATTGAGCAAAATAATATTTGTTCAATATTTCCCCCGAAACCCCCCCAAATCAGCCGTCTTCGCTCCCTCGGATGTTTTAGCATCCTAACCGATTATTACAGCGAGAATCAAGAGAATCAAGAGGATCCAGGGAGTTTGAATTTTCGACCCCCTCGCCCCACCCGCGACATGGAAAATTGGGCAAAATTGGCCAAAATTGAGCAAAATAATATTTGTTTAATATTTCCCCCGAAACCCCCCCAAATCAGCCGTCTTCGCTCCCTGGGATGTTTTAGCATCCTAACCGATTATTACAGCGAGAATCAAGAGGATCAAGGGAGTTTGAATTTTTGACCCCATTGCCCCACCCGCGACATGGAAAATTTGGCAAAATTTGCCAAAATTGAGCAAAATAATATTTGTTCAATATTTCCCCCGAAACCCCCCCCAAATCAGCCGTCTTCGCTCCTTGGGATGTTTTAGCATCCTAACCGATTATTACAGCGAGAATCAAGAGGATCAAGGGAGTTTGAATTTTCGACCCCATTGCCCCACCCGCGACATGGAACATTGGGCAAAATTTGCCAAAATTGAGCAAAATAATAATTGTTCAATATTTCCCCCGAAACCTCTCCAAATCAGCCGTCTTCGCTCCCTGGGATGTTTTAGCATCCTAACCGATTATTACAGCGAGAATCAAGAGGATCCAGGGAGTTTGAATTTTCGACCCCCTCGCCCCACCCGCGATATGGAAAATTGGGCAAAATTGGCCAAAATAGAGCAAAATAATATTTGTTCAATATTTCCCCCAAAACCCCCCGAAATCAGCCGTCTTCGCTCCCAGGGATGTTTTAGCATCCTAACCGATTATTACAGCGAGAATCAAGAGTATCCAGGGAGTTTGAATTTTCGACCCCCTCGCCCCACCCGCGACATGGAAAATTGGGCAAAATTGGCCAAAATAGAGCAAAATAATATTTGTTCAATATTTCCCCCGAAACCCCCCCAAATCAGCCGTCTTCACTCCCTGGGATGTTTAAGCATCCTAACAGATTATTATAGCGAGAATCAAGAGGATCCAGGGAGTTTGAATTTTCGACCCCCTCGCCCCACCCGCGACATGGAAAATTGGGCAAAATTTGCCAAAATTGAGCAAAATAATATTTGTTCAATATTTCCCCCGAAACCCCACCAAATCAGCCGTCTTCGCTCCCTGGGATGTTTTATCATCCTAACCGATTATTATAGCGAGAATCAAGAGGATCCAGGGAGTTTGAATTTTCGACCCCCTCGCCCCACCCGCGACATGGAAAATTTGGCAAAATTGGCCAAAATTGAGCAAAATAATATTTGTTCAATATTTCCCCCGAAACCCCCCCAAATAAGCCGTCTTCGCTCCCTGGGATGTTTTAGCATCCTAACCGATTATTACAGCGAGAATCAAGAGTATCCAGGGAGTTTGAATTTTCGACCCCATTGCCCCACCCGCGACATGGAAAATTGGGCAAAATTTGCCAAAATTGAGCAAAATAATAATTGTTCAATATTTCCCCCGAAACCCCCCCAAATCAGCCGTCTTCGCTCCCTGGGATGTTTTAGCATCCTAACCGATTATTATAGCGAGAATCAAGAGGATCCAGGGAGTTTGAATTTTCGACCCCCTCGCCCCACCCGCGACATGCAAAATTGGGCAAAATTTGCCAAAATTGAGCGAAATAATATTTGTTCAATATTTCCCCCGAAACCCCCCCAAATCAGCCGTCTTCGCTCCCTGGGATGTTTTAGCATCCTAACCGATTATTACAGCGAGAATCAAGAGGATCCAGGGAGTTTGAATTTTCGACCCCCTCGCCCCACCCGCGACATGGAAAATTTGGCAAAATTGGCCGAAATTGAGCAAAATAATATTTGTTCAATATTTCCCCCGAAACCCCCCCCAAATCAGCCGTCTTCGCTCCTTGGGATGTTTTAGCATCCTAACCGATTATTACAGCGAGAATCAAGAGGATAAAGGGAGTTTGAATTTTCGACCCCCTCGCCCCACCCGCGACAAGGAAAATTGGGCAAAATTTGCCAAAATTGAGCAAAATAATAATTGTTCAATATTTCCCCCGAAACCTCTCTAAATCAGCCGTCTTCGCTCCCTGGTATGTTTTAGCATCCTAACCGATTATTACAGCGAGAATCAAGAGGATCCAGGGAGTTTGAATTTTCGACCCCCTCGCCCCACCCGCGACATGGAAAATTGGGCAAAATTGGCCAAAATAGAGCAAAATAATATTTGTTCAATATTTCCCCCAAAACCCCCCCAAATCAGCCGTCTTCGCTCCCTGGGATGTTTTAGCATCCTAACCGATTATTACAGCGAGAATCAAGAGTATCCAGGGAGTTTGAATTTTCGACCCCCTCGCCCAACCCGCGACATGGAAAATTGGCCAAAATTGGCCAAATTTGAGCAAAATAATATTTGTTCAATATTTCCCCCGAAACCCCCCCAAATCAGCCGTCTTTGCTCCCTGGGATGTTTTAGCATCCTAACCGATTATTATAGCGAGAATCAAGAGGATCCAGGGAGTTTGAATTTTCGACCCCCTCGCCCCACCCGCGACATGGAAAATTGGGCAAAATTGGCCAAAATTGAGCAAAATAATATTTGTTCAATATTTCCCCCGAAACCCCCCCAAATCAGCCGTCTTCGCTCCCTCGGATGTTTTAGCATCCTAACCGATTATTACAGCGAGAATCAAGAGAATCAAGAGGATCCAGGGAGTTTGAATTTTCGACCCCCTCGCCCCACCCGCGACATGGAAAATTGGGCAAAATTGGCCAAAATTGAGCAAAATAATATTTGTTTAATATTTCCCCCGAAACCCCCCCAAATCAGCCGTCTTCGCTCCCTGGGATGTTTTAGCATCCTAACCGATTATTACAGCGAGAATCAAGAGGATCAAGGGAGTTTGAATTTTTGACCCCATTGCCCCACCCGCGACATGGAAAATTTGGCAAAATTTGCCAAAATTGAGCAAAATAATATTTGTTCAATATTTCCCCCGAAACCCCCCCCAAATCAGCCGTCTTCGCTCCTTGGGATGTTTTAGCATCCTAACCGATTATTACAGCGAGAATCAAGAGGATCAAGGGAGTTTGAATTTTCGACCCCATTGCCCCACCCGCGACATGGAACATTGGGCAAAATTTGCCAAAATTGAGCAAAATAATAATTGTTCAATATTTCCCCCGAAACCTCTCCAAATCAGCCGTCTTCGCTCCCTGGGATGTTTTAGCATCCTAACCGATTATTACAGCGAGAATCAAGAGGATCCAGGGAGTTTGAATTTTCGACCCCCTCGCCCCACCCGCGATATGGAAAATTGGGCAAAATTGGCCAAAATAGAGCAAAATAATATTTGTTCAATATTTCCCCCAAAACCCCCCGAAATCAGCCGTCTTCGCTCCCTGGGATGTTTTAGCATCCTAACCGATTATTACAGCGAGAATCAAGAGTATCCAGGGAGTTTGAATTTTCGACCCCCTCGCCCCACCCGCGACATGGAAAATTGGCCAAAATTTGCCAAATTTGAGCAAAATAATATTTGTTCAATATTTCCCCCGAAACCCCCCCAAATCAGCCGTCTTTGCTCCCTGGGATGTTTTAGCATCCTAACCGATTATTATAGCGAGAATCAAGAGGATCCAGGGAGTTTGAATTTTCGACCCCCTCGCCCCACCCGCGACATGGAAAATTGGGCAAAATTGGCCAAAATTGAGCAAAATAATATTTGTTCAATATTTCCCCCGAAACCCCCCCAAATCAGCCGTCTTCGCTCCCTGGGATGTTTTAGCATCCTAACCGATTATTACAGCGAGAATCAAGAGAATCAAGAGGATCCAGGGAGTTTGAATTTTCGACCCCTCGCCCCACCCGCGACATGGAAAATTTGGCAAAATTGGCCAAAATTGAGCAAAATAATATTTGTTCAATATTTCCCCCGAAACCCCCCCAAATCAGCCGTCTTCGCTCCCTGGGATGTTTTAGCATCCTAACCGATTATTACAGAGAGAATCAAGAGGATCACGGGAGTTTGAATTTTCGACCCCATTGCCCCACCCGCGACATGGAAAATTGGGCAAGATTTGCCAAAAAATTGAGCAAAATAATAATTGTTCAATATTTCCCCCGAAACCCCTCCAAATCAGCCGTCTTCGCTCCCAGGGATGTTTTAGCATCCTAACCGATTATTACAGCGAGAATCAAGAGAATCAAGAGGTTCCAGGGAGTTTGAATTTTCGACCCCCTCGCCCCACCCGCGACATGGAAAATTGGGCAAAATTGGCCAAAATTGAGCAAAATAATATTTGTTTAATATTTCCCCCGAAACCCCCCCAAATCAGCCGTCTTCGCTCCCTGGGATGTTTTAGCATCCTAACCGATTATTACAGCGAGAATCAAGAGGATCAAGGGAGTTTGAATTTTTGACCCCATTGCCCCACCCGCGACATGGAAAATTTGGCAAAATTTGCCAAAATTGAGCAAAATAATATTTGTTCAATATTTCCCCCGAAACCCCCCCCAAATCAGCCGTCTTCGCTCCTTGGGATGTTTTAGCATCCTAACCGATTATTACAGCGAGAATCAAGAGGATCAAGGGAGTTTGAATTTTCGACCCCATTGCCCCACCCGCGACATGGAACATTGGGCAAAATTTGCCAAAATTGAGCAAAATAATAATTGTTCAATATTTCCCCCGAAACCTCTCCAAATCAGCCGTCTTCGCTCCCTGGGATGTTTTAGCATCCTAACCGATTATTACAGCGAGAATCAAGAGGATCCAGGGAGTTTGAATTTTCGACCCCCTCGCCCCACCCGCGATATGGAAAATTGGGCAAAATTGGCCAAAATAGAGCAAAATAATATTTGTTCAATATTTCCCCCAAAACCCCCCGAAATCAGCCGTCTTCGCTCCCTGGGATGTTTTAGCATCCTAACCGATTATTACAGCGAGAATCAAGAGTATCCAGGGAGTTTGAATTTTCGACCCCCTCGCCCCACCCGCGACATGGAAAATTGGCCAAAATTTGCCAAATTTGAGCAAAATAATATTTGTTCAATATTTCCCCCGAAACCCCCCCAAATCAGCCGTCTTTGCTCCCTGGGATGTTTTAGCATCCTAACCGATTATTATAGCGAGAATCAAGAGGATCCAGGGAGTTTGAATTTTCGACCCCCTCGCCCCACCCGCGACATGGAAAATTGGGCAAAATTGGCCAAAATTGAGCAAAATAATATTTGTTCAATATTTCCCCCGAAACCCCCCCAAATCAGCCGTCTTCGCTCCCTGGGATGTTTTAGCATCCTAACCGATTATTACAGCGAGAATCAAGAGGATCCAGGGAGTTTGAATTTTCGACCCCCTCGCCCCACCCGCGACATGGAAAATTTGGCAAAATTGGCCGAAATTGAGCAAAATAATATTTGTTCAATATTTCCCCCGAAACCCCCCCCAAATCAGCCGTCTTCGCTCCTTGGGATGTTTTAGCATCCTAACCGATTATTACAGCGAGAATCAAGAGGATAAAGGGAGTTTGAATTTTCGACCCCCTCGCCCCACCCGCGACAAGGAAAATTGGGCAAAATTTGCCAAAATTGAGCAAAATAATAATTGTTCAATATTTCCCCCGAAACCTCTCTAAATCAGCCGTCTTCGCTCCCTGGTATGTTTTAGCATCCTAACCGATTATTACAGCGAGAATCAAGAGGATCCAGGGAGTTTGAATTTTCGACCCCCTCGCCCCACCCGCGACATGGAAAATTGGGCAAAATTGGCCAAAATAGAGCAAAATAATATTTGTTCAATATTTCCCCCAAAACCCGCCCAAATCAGCCGTCTTCGCTCCCTGGGATGTTTTAGCATCCTAACTGATTATTACAGCGAGAATCAAGAGTATCCAGGGAGTTTGAATTTTCGACCCCCTCGCCCCACCCGCGACATGGAAAATTGGCCAAATTTGAGCAAAATAATATTTGTTCAATATTTCCCCCGAAACCCCCCCAAATCAGCCGTCTTCGCTCCCTGGGATGTTTTAGCATCCTAACCGATTATTATAGCGAGAATCAAGAGGATCCAGGGAGTTTGAATTTTCGACCCCCTCGCCCCACCCGCGACATGGAAAATTGTGCAAAATTGGCCAAAATTGAGCAAAATAATATTTGTTCAATATTTCCCCCGAAACCCCCCCAAATCAGCCGTCTTCGCTCCCTGGGATGTTTTAGCATCCTAACCGATTATTACAGCGAGAATCAAGAGAATCAAGAGGATCCAGGGAGTTTGAATTTTCGACCCCCTCGCCCCACCCGCGACATGGAAAATTGGGCAAAATTGGCCAAAATTGAGCAAAATAATAATTGTTCAATATTTCCCCCGAAACCCCCCCCCAAATCAGCCGTCTTTGCTCCCTGGGATGTTCTAGCATCCTAACCGATTATTACAGCGAGAATCAAGAGGATCCAGAGAGTTTGAATTTTTGACCCCCTCGCCCCACCCGCGACATGGAAAATTGGGCAAAATTGAGCAAAATAATATTTGTTCAATATTTCCCCCGAAACCCCCCCAAATCAGCCGTCTTCGCTCCCTGGAATGTTTTAGCATCCTAACCGATTATTACATCAAGAATCAAGAGGATCCAGGGAGTTTGAATTTTCGACCCCATTGCCCCACCCGCGACATGGAAAATTGGGCAAAATTGGCCAAAATTGAGCAAAATAATATTTGTTCAATATTTCCCCCGAAACCCCCCCATATCAGCCGTCTTCACTCCCTGGGATGTTTCAGCATCCTAACCGATTATTACAGCAAGAATCAAGAGGATCCAGGGAGTTTGAATTTTCAACCCCCTCACCCCACCCGGAACAAGGAAAATTGGGCAAAATAGAGCAAAATAATATTGGTTCAAATATTTCCCCCGAAACCCCCCCAAATCAGCCGTCTTCGCTCCCTGGGATGTTTTAGCATCCTAACCGACTATTACAGCGAGAATCAAGAGGATCCAGGGAGTTTGAATTTTCGACCCCCTCGCCCCACCCGCGACATGGAAAATTGGCCAAAATTGGCCAAATTTGAGCAAAATAATATTTGTTCAATATTTCCCCCGAAACCCCCCCAAATCAGCCGTCTTCGCTCCCTGGGATGTTTTAGCATCCTAACCGATTATTATAGCGAGAATCAAGAAGATCCAGGGAGTTTGAATTTTTGACCCCCTCGCCCCATCTGCGACATGGAAAATTGGGCAAAATTGGCCAAAATTGAGAAAAATAATTTTTGTTTAATATTGCCCCCGAAACCCCCCCAAATCAGCCGTCTTCGCTCCCTGGGATGTTTTACATGTAGGTTTTATAGGAAAGAAAATTGTAGGCCCTATAATTCTATATACAAAACATAGGGATTTTCTTCACTTCAAATTGCCAAGTTTTTTTTCTAAAAACATTACCCCTTTAATAATTGATCTAAAAATCCTCTTTACAGTAAATAGGTAAAAGAAATAGAATACAGTATGACAAATTCTTCATAACAGTCACCAAGAGAATTTCAATTATCATGGTTATTTTTATCCACAGATCAGAAACCAAATCCTGTAGTTACCGGTAATGGAAATGCTTTTTCTCCATAGAAAAGGCATTTGATAAGGTATTTAACCTGTCAAACAAATCAAAGTACTAAAATGTGTGCTACATCCTCAGAAGTGTATTAAACTTATCAAACAGTTAGCTTGTCTACAGGGCAGCGGCCAGCTCTCAGAGAATACATTCAAATCAAAAAACACAAAAGAGGATACATAAATCTATTTTTTGTTGACTGCCTGTTCAACTTATTGTTTTTGTTAAAAATTGGAAGAGCCTAAAATATCCATCAAAGAGGTACGTTAATATCTATATTAGATATTAACATACAATATAGTCATCAGTCTTATCAGACAGTGTTTGACTTAATTAATTCAGTGTGTTTTTTTTTCCTTTTATTCCCCTTCTTTCCCTTCCTGTTCAGTAGTCTCCAGTCTTCGTTAGCACAGAGGGTGACCCAGGATTTTCTGAATTATATTATCACCTTTATTACACACAAACCACTTCGGGGTTTTTTTTTAACAAAGAGGGACCCCCACTCACTTCTAGGGTCTTATACTTTACATGTTATTGTAGTGCACATCTACCAACTGATACATCTTGACTAGATCTAGGCCTCTACCCCTGGCAATAGAAAACAGTATTATAATATATTAGAGCTACACTACCCTATTCCATAGCTCTATCATAAACCCAGGGGGCTCCACCACCGAAGCGAAGGCAGCGGAGGCCCCATCTCCCGAAGGTCTAAGTTAGAACCTACAGTAGTACATGTACTGGATTCTATTTGAATTTTAATGTCAGAGTTAAAAAGTCAGGTTTAAGATAAGACATAGAAGAGATCTAGAGTAACATTTGTGGTTCTAGTAGATCTATAATGTTAGCTTACTAATGATGTAAAGACAGTTTCAATCTTGGGCCCTAGAATAGACTAATTACAAGCGATTGCTCGTATTGCCTGAGCTAGATATCTATCCTAGATCTCTTGTATTGCTAAACTAGATTAGGTCCCGCATTAGGTCTCGATTTTGATCTATAAAGCATGAATGGAAGGAGCCCCAGCCAGACCCAGTCCAGGGGCAGGGCTGCACCACCCCATTCCCTGGCCAGGACCAAGGTCCAAACCGGGGTAGGCCTAGACTAAAGTAGTAATGGTAGGGCCAGCTCAGCTCATCCAAAATTTCTTAGATCAACAAGACAACAGTTAGATCTAGACTAAGTCTAAATTAGACGCTAAGTCCTAGATAGAAAACTATCTACTGTAAATCTAGACTAGGAGTTAAAAGGGGCCAAGCAAGTACTTGCTAGGGCCTGGCCCTGCATGGCCATGCCTATTTCATGCTTTTTTTTAAATCTCCGAACAGTTACATAGATAGGCTCAGCCCAACTTATTTAGGCCTGTGCTAGGCCCTAACTTCCGGCTAGGCCTAGAAATAGTCGAGGGCCTGGCTCTAACGGTCAGTGAGTGATAGAGTACTATAGACTCTACTCTCTACTCTAGTAAAGAGAGGGTCTAACAGTTAGTCTAATCTAGACTAGGCCTAACGTTGGAACTTAGATCTAGGCTATTAGTATTAGAATTTTCCAGGAAGGGAAGGGGTGCTCCTACGGCCGGGCCTAAGTAACATCGTTAGGTTTAAACTCAATGAAAATGTCCTGAAGGTTAATTAAAACTTTTTTCTGTCAGTGTTGATTCCATGCATTAAGCCATTATTTGCCGGAGTAGAGTCAGCCAACAATAAGCTAGCCAACAGCAAGCCAGCCAACAGTTCCAGCCAACAATATCGCGATGTAAGATAGATCAGATACAGGATTTTGCGCACGAAGAGAAGCGTGCATTCTTGTACAAATCAAACAAACGGGGTCAGGTGGGGTTTCCCTTCTTTCAATTTGTAAAGAAAAACAACGGGCTAGTGCTTTAGTTTTAGTAGCCCACACCCCTATATACTCTATGTGTTTTCGTATATTGAGGAGTAAATTTCAACTAAAAGTCCTCTTTATAAAATACAATTGGAAGATTGCTCCTGAAATATATTTTGGGTGTGTGGAGGGGGGTTTCCCTTCTTTCAATTTGTAAAGAAAAACAACGGGCTGGTGCTTTAGTTTTAGTAGCCCACACCCCTATATACTCTAGGTTTTTTCGTGTATTGAGGAGTAAATTTCAACTAAACGTCCTCTCTATAAAACACAATTGGAAGATTGCTCCTGAAATATATTTTTGGTGTGTGGAGGGGGGTTTCCCTTCTTTCAATTTGTAAAGAAAAACAAGGGGCTAGTGCCTTCGTTTTAGTAGCCCACACTCATATACATTCCTATATATTCCACGTTTTTATATATATTGAGGAATAAATTTGAACTAAAAGTCCTCTTTATAAAATACAATTGGAAGATTGCTCCTGAAATATATTTTGGGTGTGTGGAGGGGGGTTTCCCTTCTTTCAATTTGTAAAGAAAAACAACGGGCTGGTGCTTTAGTTTTAGTAGCCCACACCCCTATATACTCTAGGTTTTTTCGTGTATTGAGGAGTAAATTTCAACTAAACGTCCTCTCTATAAAACACAATTGGAAGATTGCTCCTGAAATATATTTTTGGTGTGTGGAGGGGGGTTTCCCTTCTTTCAATTTGTAAAGAAAAACAAGGGGCTAGTGCCTTCGTTTTAGTAGCCCACACTCATATACATTCCAATATATTCCACGTTTTTGTCTCGCCTGCATAGCAGAGCGAGACTATAGGCGCCGCTTTTCCGACGGCGGCGGCGGTGGCGGCGGCGGCGGCAACGGCGGCGGCGGCGTCAACATCAAATCTTAACCTATAAGGTTAAGTTTTTGAAATGACATCATAATTTAGAAAGTATATGAACCTAGTTCATGAAACTTGGACATAAGGTTCATCAAGTATTACTAAACATCCTGCCTGAGTTTCAGGTCACATGACCAAGGTCAAAGGTCATTTAGGGTCAATGAACTTAGACCATGTTGGGAAAATTATTTTCAAAATCTTAACCGAAGGTTAAGTTTTTGAAATGACATCATAACTTAGAAAGTATATGGACCTAGTTCATGAAACTTGGGCATAAGGTTAATCAAGTATTAGTAAACATCCTGGTCGAGTTTCAGGTCACGTGACCAAGGTCAAAGGTCATTTAGGGTCAATGAACTTTGGTCAAGTTGGGGGTATTTGTTGAATTACTATCATAACTTTGAAAATTTATGGATCTAGTCCATGAAACTTGGACATAAGGTTAATCAAGTATTAGTGAATATCCTGCCTGAGTTTCAGGTCACATGACCAAGGTCAAAGGTCATTTAGGGTCAATGAACTTTGGCCAAGTTGGGGGTATTTGTTGAATTACCATCATAACTTTGAAAATTTATGGATTTAGTTCATGAAACTTGGACATTAGGTTAATCAAGTACCACTGAATATCCTGTGCGAGTTTCAGGTCACATGACCATGGTCAATGGTCATTTAAGGTCAATGAACTTTGGCTGTGTTGGGGGTATATGTTAAATTACCATCCTAGCTCTGAAAGTTTATGGATCTAGTTCATAAAACTTGGACATAAGAGTAATCAAGTATCACTGAACATCCTGTACGAGTTTCAGGTCACATGACCATGGTCAAAGGTCATTAAAGGTCAATAAACTTATGCCATGTTGGGGTAATTGTTGAAGTGCCATCATAACTTTGAAAGTTTATGGATAGAGTGAATGAAATGTGGACATGGGTGTAGTTGACAGTCTTAAGTCTCCGTTCAAATGTCATTTATGGTCAGTGAACGTGGTATTATGTCATTATATGAATGATGTTTTTGTGAATGATTATTTTATAGTAGTTTTTAAAAGTTAGCACTGCTGCTATATTAAATTGCGTAATGCAGGCGAGACTGCCAGAGGCGTTCCACTTGTTACATATATTGAGGAGTAAATTTGAACTAAAAGTCCTCTTTATAAAATACAATTGGAAGATTGCTCCTGAAATTTATTTTGGCTGTGTGTAGGGGGGTTTCCCTTCTTTCAATTCGTAAATAAACACAACGGACTAGTGCTTTAATTTTAGTAGCCCACACCCCTATATACTCTATGTTTTTTCGTATATTGATGAGTAAATTTCAACTAAAAGTCCTCTTTATAAAATACAATTGGAAGATTGCTCCTGAAATATATTTTGGGTGTGTGTAGGGGGGTTTCCCTTCTTTCAATTTGTAAAGATAAACAACGGGCTAGTGCTTTAATTTTAGTAGCCCACACCCCTATATACTCTATGTGTTTTCTTATATTGAGGAGTAAATTTCAACTAAAAGTCCTCTTTATAAAATACAATTGGAAGATTGCTCCTGAAATATATTTTGGGTGTGTGGAGGGGGGTTTCCATTCTTTCAATTTGTAAAGAAAAACAACGGGCTAGTGCTTTAGTTTTTGTAGCCCACACTCATATATATTCCTATATATTCCACGTTTTTATATATATTGAGGAGTAAATTTGAACAAAAAGTCCTCTTTATAAAATACAATTGGAAGATTGCTCCTGAAATATATTTTGGGTGTGTGTAGGGGGGTTTCCCTTCTTTCAATTTGTAAAGAAAAACAACGGGCTAGTGCTTTAGTTTTAGTAGCCCACACCCCTGTATACTCTAGGTTTTTTCGTATATTGAGGAGTAAATTTCAACTAAAAGTCCTCTTTATAAAATACAATTGGAAGATTGCTCCTGAAATATATTTTGGGTGTGTAGAGGGGGGTTTCCCTTCTTTCAATTTGTAAAGAAAAACAACGGGCTAGTGCTTTAGTTTTAGTAGCCCACACTCATATACATTCCTATATATTCCACGTTTTTATATATATTGAGGAGAAAATTTGAACTAAAAGTCCTCTTTATAAAATACAATTGGAAGATTGCTCCTGAAATATATTTTGGGTGTGTGGAGGGGGGTTTCCCTTCTTTCAACTTGTAAAGAAAAACAAGGGGCTAGTGCCTTCGTTTTAGTAGCCCACACTCATATACATTCCTATATATTCCACGTTTTTATATATATTGAGGAATAAATTTGAACTAAAAGTCCTCTTTATAAAATACAATTGGAAGATTGCTCCTGAAATATATTTTGGGTGTGTGTAGGGGGGTTTCCCTTCTTTCAATTTGTAAAGAAAAACAACGGGCTAGTGCTTTAGTTTTAGTAGCCCACACCCCTATATACTCTATGTTTTTTCGTATATTGAGGAGTAAATTTCAACTAAAAGTCCTCTTTATAAAATACAATTGGAAGATTGCTCCTGAAATATATTTTGGGTGTGTGTAGGGGGGTTTCCCTTCTTTCAATTTGTAAAGAAAAACAACGGGCTAGTGCTTTAGTTTTAGTAGCCCACACCCCTATATACTCTATGTTTTTTCGTATATTGAGGAGTAAATTTCAACTAAAAGTCCTCTTTATAAAATACAATTGGAAGATTGCTCCTGAAATATATTTTGGGTGTGTGTAGGGGGGTTTCCCTTCTTTCAATTTGTAAAGAAAAACAAGGGGCTAGTGCCTTCGTTTTAGTAGCCCACACTCATATACATTCCAATATATTCCACGTTTTTGTCTCGCCTGCATAGCAGAGCGAGACTATAGGCGCCGCTTTTCCGACGGCGGCGGCGGTGGCGGCGGCGGCGGCAACGGCGGCGGCGGCGTCAACATCAAATCTTAACCTATAAGGTTAAGTTTTTGAAATGACATCATAATTTAGAAAGTATATGAACCTAGTTCATGAAACTTGGACATAAGGTTCATCAAGTATTACTAAACATCCTGCCTGAGTTTCAGGTCACATGACCAAGGTCAAAGGTCATTTAGGGTCAATGAACTTAGACCATGTTGGGAAAATTATTTTCAAAATCTTAACCGAAGGTTAAGTTTTTGAAATGACATCATAACTTAGAAAGTATATGGACCTAGTTCATGAAACTTGGGCATAAGGTTAATCAAGTATTAGTAAACATCCTGGTCGAGTTTCAGGTCACGTGACCAAGGTCAAAGGTCATTTAGGGTCAATGAACTTTGGTCAAGTTGGGGGTATTTGTTGAATTACTATCATAACTTTGAAAATTTATGGATCTAGTCCATGAAACTTGGACATAAGGTTAATCAAGTATTAGTGAATATCCTGCCTGAGTTTCAGGTCACATGACCAAGGTCAAAGGTCATTTAGGGTCAATGAACTTTGGCCAAGTTGGGGGTATTTGTTGAATTACCATCATAACTTTGAAAATTTATGGATTTAGTTCATGAAACTTGGACATTAGGTTAATCAAGTACCACTGAATATCCTGTGCGAGTTTCAGGTCACATGACCATGGTCAATGGTCATTTAAGGTCAATGAACTTTGGCTGTGTTGGGGGTATATGTTAAATTACCATCCTAGCTCTGAAAGTTTATGGATCTAGTTCATAAAACTTGGACATAAGAGTAATCAAGTATCACTGAACATCCTGTACGAGTTTCAGGTCACATGACCATGGTCAAAGGTCATTAAAGGTCAATAAACTTATGCCATGTTGGGGTAATTGTTGAAGTGCCATCATAACTTTGAAAGTTTATGGATAGAGTGAATGAAATGTGGACATGGGTGTAGTTGACAGTCTTAAGTCTCCGTTCAAATGTCATTTATGGTCAGTGAACGTGGTATTATGTCATTATATGAATGATGTTTTTGTGAATGATTATTTTATAGTAGTTTTTAAAAGTTAGCACTGCTGCTATATTAAATTGCGTAATGCAGGCGAGACTGCCAGAGGCGTTCCACTTGTTACATATATTGAGGAGTAAATTTGAACTAAAAGTCCTCTTTATAAAATACAATTGGAAGATTGCTCCTGAAATTTATTTTGGCTGTGTGTAGGGGGGTTTCCCTTCTTTCAATTCGTAAATAAACACAACGGACTAGTGCTTTAATTTTAGTAGCCCACACCCCTATATACTCTATGTTTTTTCGTATATTGATGAGTAAATTTCAACTAAAAGTCCTCTTTATAAAATACAATTGGAAGATTGCTCCTGAAATATATTTTGGGTGTGTGTAGGGGGGTTTCCCTTCTTTCAATTTGTAAAGATAAACAACGGGCTAGTGCTTTAGTTTTTGTAGCCCACACTCATATACATTCCTATATATTCCACGTTTTTATATATATTGAGGAGTAAATTTGAACAAAAAGTCCTCTTTATAAAATACAATTGGAAGATTGCTCCTGAAATATATTTTGGGTGTGTGTAGGGGGGTTTCCCTTCTTTCAATTTGTAAAGAAAAACAACGGGCTAGTGCTTTAGTTTTAGTAGCCCACACCCCTGTATACTCTAGGTTTTTTCGTATATTGAGGAGTAAATTTCAACTAAAAGTCCTCTTTATTAAATACAATTGGAAGATTGCTCCTGAAATATATTTTGGGTGTGTAGAGGGGGGTTTCCCTTCTTTCAATTTGTAAAGAAAAACAACGGGCTAGTGCTTTAGTTTTAGTAGCCCACACTCATATACATTCCTATATATTCCACGTTTTTATATATATTGAGGAGTAAATTTGAACTAAAAGTCCTCTTTATAAAATACAATTGGAAGATTGCTCCTGAAATATATTTTGGGTGTGTGGAGGGGGGTTTCCCTTCTTTCAACTTGTAAAGAAAAACAAGGGGCTAGTGCCTTCGTTTTAGTAGCCCACACTCATATACATTCCTATATATTCCACGTTTTTATATATATTGAGGAATAAATTTGAACTAAAAGTCCTCTTTATAAAATACAATTGGAAGATTGCTCCTGAAATATATTTTGGGTGTGTGTAGGGGGGTTTCCCTTCTTTCAATTTGTAAAGAAAAACAACGGGCTAGTGCTTTAGTTTTAGTAGCCCACACCCCTGTATACTCTAGGTTTTTTCGTATATTGAGGAGTAAATTTCAACTAAAAGTCCTCTTTATTAAATACAATTGGAAGATTGCTCCTGAAATATATTTTGGGTGTGTAGAGGGGGGTTTCCCTTCTTTCAATTTGTAAAGAAAAACAACGGGCTAGTGCTTTAGTTTTAGTAGCCCACACTCATATACATTCCTATATATTCCACGTTTTTATATATATTGAGGAGTAAATTTGAACTAAAAGTCCTCTTTATAAAATACAATTGGAAGATTGCTCCTGAAATATATTTTGGGTGTGTGGAGGGGGGTTTTCCTTCTTTCAATTTGTAAAGAAAAACAACGGGCTAGTGCTTTAGTTTTAGTAGCCCTTACCCCTATATACTCCAGTTTTAAGAATATTGAGGAGTATGTAAAAAAAAAGTTCCTGATAAATGAAGAGAGCTATCGTATTTTTGAAGGGGGTGACCCTTTTTATTCAATTTTACAGTGCGTATCAATAAAAACGGGACAGTTATGAAACGTCTATCAAAATACCCTTTTGAATTATGATGTCTATATTTTGATGTTCATAGATGCTCTGAAATCTTATCGATCAAATTCAAAATGTTTTTTTTTTTTAATTTGTTCATGCTTGAGTGCACACGAGATGGTTTTGTCGGGGGTTCAAATATAGGATTGCGCTAAGTGGTAGGAAATGAAGTGTATGGTTATAAGACTTCTTGCCAATCAGCAGATTATTTTTGCCATAGTTTTCAGATTTTGGTCGCAAATGTCACGTACAAAGCTGTATATTTATTTTACTTTTTCATTTCAATAAATTATTTTTTTAGCAATGAATATTCTTTCATACTAACATTTTTTGTCAACCAAGAATGACCCAATTTGTAATTAGGAATTTGAGAGCTTGTAATCAATTCAAACCATTTTATTTTATGCAACAAGCAGATAAATCCTTTTCTGTTAGAATTGATAATTTAATATCCTATCTAACACACAATTATATATTTTTTTTTAAAACCACCATGGGCATTTATTATATACATAATTGAACATTCAAAATCACATCACATGTTTACATATTTCTTTTTCAAACAAATATTCCAAATTAAGTTCTCGACAATCTTTTCCTGTTTTGTTTCTTATAAGTATACATTTATAAATGCACCAAAAAGCAATTATAATGATTTGAATAAAGTACAGCAAATTCACCCTATTAACAACTAACAATTAACAATTAGGGGTTTGGTGAATGATAACATCTGTTCTCGTTGTGAAGTAGAGGAAGATATTCATTACGCTTTCATTTCTTGTGATTTGAACAAACCATTCTTTGAATTTTAAAAAAAAATAATCCAGCAAATATTTCATAAAGATTTAGAAATCAATCATTAAAATTTTGTTTAAACATGAAGTAGACGAAAAATTAGTTTTACTTCTGACTATCGCACTTTGGTGCATTCACAAAGTCATCGTTTTAAGAAACATGAGTGGAAACGAAAAGAGAGGCAATCCCAGAAGGAAAAACCAGTACGGCTGGACCAGTTACACCAGTAAAATTTAATTGGTAACTCTGGAAATTGGAACAAAATATACTTGTCTGCTATAAGCTGGACCAGTAATTTTTTGATGGTCAAATTTAACTGGACCAGTAACAAATATACTGGTCAAACTAACTGGACCAGTAATAATTTTACTGGTCCAATTGAACTGGACCAGTACAAATTGTGGTGGACCAGTAATTTTACTGGTCAAATTATACTGGACCAGTACAATTTTTGCTGGACCAGTAATAATTTTACTGGTCAAATTAAACTGGACCAGTACAATTTTTGCTGGACCAGTAATAATTTTACTGGTCAAATTAAACTGGGCCAGTACAATTTTTGCTGGACCAGTAATAAATTACTGGTCAAATTAAACTGGACCAGTACAATTTTGGCTGGACCAGTAATAATTTTACTGGTCAAATTAAACTGGATCTGAAATTCATATTTTTAAGAGAAATAGAAAGAAGAATAGAAATGAAACCTCGGTACAGAAAAAGATATGTTCATCTACCCAAAGAAATTATGGAATATATTTGAAACACTGTGAATTTCATGTTTCCATTTAATGTTTTTTTAAATTTATGTTAAAGATTACGTAAGATTATTGCACAATTACATTATTATGTAAATTTTTGTTTTAATTTCTGAAATTTCCTGTAATGTCATGTATGCTCATTTTCATAATGTGTTATGTTGTTTTGTTGTAAATAAAATCCTCTAATTGAGGCCAAAAAAAAAATGCAATTAGGCATTTCTTGGGTTGACTATTATTGATTATTAGATATGCAATCCTAAAAAATAACTTTTTTTTTAAGTAACTAAATAAGTTTGTGAGTGAATTTTGAAACATAATTTTAAAAACAATGGCAAAGATAATGAAAATGTTAAGAGGAAGTTTACTGCTTAGCAGGAAGTCTAATGACCATATATTTTGTTTCCTCTCATTTCTGCACAAACCTATTTTTGAACCCTTGACAAATCTCGTGTTCGTTCAAGCATGAACAAAATTCATTTCTTAAAATTGCATTTAAAATATAAGGTTTCAGAGCATCTATAAACATCAAAATATAGACATCATAATTTGAAAAAAAAATTTGATAGACTTTTCAAAATTGTCCAGTTTTTATTGATACGCACTGTATTGATAGAATGAAGGGGCTTGTCCTTTGATAAGGTTCACTGGCCCTCTCTTATTATTTGCGCCCTTTTAAAAAGTATTTCTTTTTTACTATTGAGGGGTGAATAAAAATGAAAGTATTCTTGACTGAAAAGCAAAAGTGAAGATTGCCCCTGAAAATTTTTTCGGGTGTTTGTGGAGGGGAGTTTTCCTTCTGTCAATTCGTTTATAAGGGGGGGGGGGGGGTTAGTGCCTACATTTCAGTAGCCCACACTCCTATATATTATTTATATTCTTTTTTTTGTCCTTATTTTAGTGTTGAAAGTAATTGGGGATTAAATAAAATTAAAAAACCTCCTGATAGCATACGGAAATATAGCTCCTAAAAGACCATTCGGTTGTTTGTTGGAAGTTTATTAAACCTCATTTCAATTTTTGGGTACTAAGAAGGGCTAGGGCTGATTTTTTTAGTTGCCCGCACTCCTATAATATACTCGATGTTTTAAAAATATTGAGAATGATATAATGGAAAAAGATTGCCTGTTGAAAGCAAATAGAAAAATTGCTCCTGGTAGAGCTTTCAGTTGTTTGTAGGGGGTTTCACATATTTGCAATCTAGGGTTACAAACAAGGGGCTAGTCCTAAAGTTAAAAAAAATAGTGATCCCACCCTCCTGGGAAGATTGATCCATAAAGAAATTTCTGGTATGTGGAGCGAGTTCCCTAATTCCTTCAATACGTTTATATTAACAAGTGGCAAGTACGCGTACACACACACACACAAACACACACCATCACACTGACACACCCTCACACGGACATATATATATATATATATTCATATTTTTTTATATATAACTTCGAGGGAATTGAAAAAAAAAATGGTTGGAATTTATGAGGGCTCCAGCCCACAAAAGCCCTCCCCCTCTCCATCTGTACGCCAGTGTTGATAACAAAAGAGAGTCAGAATAACAGCTATAGAAACAAGTGACCAAGCGAGAAAATTTCTTGGGTATTGAAAGTTATTTTGCATTATACACCACTTAAAAAGCCTATACAGTGCGAATTATATTTCTGTTTCACAATGCTCTTTTTCGCGTATTATCTTACTTCAAAACAAAACAAAGTGGGGTTAATGGGGGAGAAGGCTGTAGCCCCCTTAACCCTATCTAGCCCGAGGAGGAGGGGGGAGCTTAAAAAGCCCCCCCCCTTGACATTTTTCGCTAAACGTCTGTAATGGGCTAATAAAAGTAAAGCACTAACCATTTGTTTTTGTTTACAAATTGAAAGAAGGGAAACTCCCCTTCACACACCCGAAATTTGATTTAGGAGCAATCTTCCAATCAATCTTTATCAGAAAGAAAAGTCATTCTAGATTACTCTTCAATATACAAAAGAAACATAGAGTATATAGGGGTGTGGGCTACTAAAACTAAAGCACTAGCCCGTTGTTTTTCTTTACAAATTGAAAGAAGGGAAACCCTCCTACACACACCCAAAATATATTTCAGGAGCAATCTTCCAATTGTATTTTATAAAGAGGACTTTTAGTTGAAATTTACTCCTCAATATACGAAAAAACATAGAGTATATAGGGGTGTGGGCTACTAAAACTAAAGCACTAGCCCGTTGTTTTTCTTTACAAATTGAAAGAAGGGAAACCCCCCTACACACACCCAAAATATATTTCAGGAGCAATCTTCCAATTGTATTTTATAAAGAGGACTTTTAGTTGAAATTTACTCCTCAATATACGAAAAAACATAGAGTATATAGGGGTGTGGGCTACTAAAACTAAAGCACTAGCCCGTTGTTTTTCTTTACAAATTGAAAGAAGGGAAACCCTCCTACACACACCCAAAATATATTTCAGGAGCAATCTTCCAATTGTATTTTATAAAGAGGACTTTTAGTTGAAATTTACTCCTCAATATACGAAAAAACATAGAGTATATAGGGGTGTGGGCTACTAAAACTAAAGCACTAGCCCGTTGTTTTTCTTTACAAATTGAAAGAAGGGAAACCCCCCTACACACACCCAAAATATATTTCAGGAGCAATCTTCCAATTGTATTTTATAAAGAGGACTTTTAGTTGAAATTTACTCCTCAATATAAAACATAGAGTATATAGGGGTGTGGGCTACTAAAACTAAAGCACTAGCCCGTTGTTTTTCTTTACAAATTGAAAGAAGGGAAACCCCCCTACACACACCCAAAATATATTTCAGGAGCAATCTTCCAATTGTATTTTATAAAGAGGACTTTTAGTTGAAATTTACTCCTCAATATACGAAAAAACATAGAGTATATAGGGGTGTGGGCTACTAAAACTAAAGCACTAGCCCGTTGTTTTTCTTTACAAATTGAAAGAAGGGAAACCCTCCTACACACACCCAAAATATATTTCAGGAGCAATCTTCCAATTGTATTTTATAAAGAGGACTTTTAGTTGAAATTTACTCCTCAATATACGAAAAAACATAGAGTATATAGGGGTGTGGGCTACTAAAACTAAAGCACTAGCCCGTTGTTTTTCTTTACAAATTGAAAGAAGGGAAACCCCCCTACACACACCCAAAATATATTTCAGGAGCAATCTTCCAATTGTATTTTATAAAGAGGACTTTTAGTTGAAATTTACTCCTCAATATAAAACATAGAGTATATAGGGGTGTGGGCTACTAAAACTAAAGCACTAGCCCGTTGTTTTTCTTTACAAATTGAAAGAAGGGAAACCCCCCTACACACACCCAAAATATATTTCAGGAGCAATCTTCCAATTGTATTTTATAAAGAGGACTTTTAGTTGAAATTTACTCCTCAATATACGAAAAAACATAGAGTATATAGGGGTGTGGGCTACTAAAACTAAAGCACTAGCCCGTTGTTTTTCTTTACAAATTGAAAGAAGGGAAACCCTCCTACACACACCCAAAATATATTTCAGGAGCAATCTTCCAATTGTATTTTATAAAGAGGACTTTTAGTTGAAATTTACTCCTCAATATACGAAAAAACATAGAGTATATAGGGGTGTGGGCTACTAAAACTAAAGCACTAGCCCGTTGTTTTTCTTTACAAATTGAAAGAAGGGAAACCCCCCTACACACACCCAAAATATATTTCAGGAGCAATCTTCCAATTGTATTTTATAAAGAGGACTTTTAGTTGAAATTTACTCCTCAATATACGAAAAAACATAGAGTATATAGGGGTGTGGGCTACTAAAACTAAAGCACTAGCCCGTTGTTTTTCTTTACAAATTGAAAGAAGGGAAACCCTCCTACACACACCCAAAATATATTTCAGGAGCAATCTTCCAATTGTATTTTATAAAGAGGACTTTTAGTTGAAATTTACTCCTCAATATACGAAAAAACATAGAGTATATAGGGGTGTGGGCTACTAAAACTAAAGCACTAGCCCGTTGTTTTTCTTTACAAATTGAAAGAAGGGAAACCCCCCTACACACACCCAAAATATATTTCAGGAGCAATCTTCCAATTGTATTTTATAAAGAGGACTTTTAGTTGAAATTTACTCCTCAATATACGAAAAAACATAGAGTATATAGGGGTGTGGGCTACTAAAACTAAAGCACTAGCCCGTTGTTTTTCTTTACAAATTGAAAGAAGGGAAACCCCCCTACACACACCCAAAATATATTTCAGGAGCAATCTTCCAATTGTATTTTATAAAGAGGACTTTTAGTTGAAATTTACTCCTCAATATAAAACATAGAGTATATAGGGGTGTGGGCTACTAAAACTAAAGCACTAGCCCGTTGTTTTTCTTTACAAATTGAAAGAAGGGAAACCCCCCTACACACACCCAAAATATATTTCAGGAGCAATCTTCCAATTGTATTTTATAAAGAGGACTTTTAGTTGAAATTTACTCCTCAATATACGAAAAAACATAGAGTATATAGGGGTGTGGGCTACTAAAACTAAAGCACTAGCCCGTTGTTTTTCTTTACAAATTGAAAGAAGGGAAACCCTCCTACACACACCCAAAATATATTTCAGGAGCAATCTTCCAATTGTATTTTATAAAGAGGACTTTTAGTTGAAATTTACTCCTCAATATACGAAAAAACATAGAGTATATAGGGGTGTGGGCTACTAAAACTAAAGCACTAGCCCGTTGTTTTTCTTTACAAATTGAAAGAAGGGAAACCCCCCTACACACACCCAAAATATATTTCAGGAGCAATCTTCCAATTGTATTTTATAAAGAGGACTTTTAGTTGAAATTTACTCCTCAATATAAAACATAGAGTATATAGGGGTGTGGGCTACTAAAACTAAAGCACTAGCCCGTTGTTTTTCTTTACAAATTGAAAGAAGGGAAACCCCCCTACACACACCCAAAATATATTTCAGGAGCAATCTTCCAATTGTATTTTATAAAGAGGACTTTTAGTTGAAATTTACTCCTCAATATACGAAAAAACATAGAGTATATAGGGGTGTGGGCTACTAAAACTAAAGCACTAGCCCGTTGTTTTTCTTTACAAATTGAAAGAAGGGAAACCCTCCTACACACACCCAAAATATATTTCAGGAGCAATCTTCCAATTGTATTTTATAAAGAGGACTTTTAGTTGAAATTTACTCCTCAATATACGAAAAAACATAGAGTATATAGGGGTGTGGGCTACTAAAACTAAAGCACTAGCCCGTTGTTTTTCTTTACAAATTGAAAGAAGGGAAACCCCCCTACACACACCCAAAATATATTTCAGGAGCAATCTTCCAATTGTATTTTATAAAGAGGACTTTTAGTTGAAATTTACTCCTCAATATAAAACATAGAGTATATAGGGGTGTGGGCTACTAAAACTAAAGCACTAGCCCGTTGTTTTTCTTTACAAATTGAAAGAAGGGAAACCCCCCTACACACACCCAAAATATATTTCAGGAGCAATCTTCCAATTGTATTTTATAAAGAGGACTTTTAGTTGAAATTTACTCCTCAATATACGAAAAAACATAGAGTATATAGGGGTGTGGGCTACTAAAACTAAAGCACTAGCCCGTTGTTTTTCTTTACAAATTGAAAGAAGGGAAACCCTCCTACACACACCCAAAATATATTTCAGGAGCAATCTTCCAATTGTATTTTATAAAGAGGACTTTTAGTTGAAATTTACTCCTCAATATACGAAAAAACATAGAGTATATAGGGGTGTGGGCTACTAAAACTAAAGCACTAGCCCGTTGTTTTTCTTTACAAATTGAAAGAAGGGAAACCCCCCTACACACACCCAAAATATATTTCAGGAGCAATCTTCCAATTGTATTTTATAAAGAGGACTTTTAGTTGAAATTTACTCCTCAATATAAAACATAGAGTATATAGGGGTGTGGGCTACTAAAACTAAAGCACTAGCCCGTTGTTTTTCTTTACAAATTGAAAGAAGGGAAACCCCCCTACACACACCCAAAATATATTTCAGGAGCAATCTTCCAATTGTATTTTATAAAGAGGACTTTTAGTTGAAATTTACTCCTCAATATACGAAAAAACATAGAGTATATAGGGGTGTGGGCTACTAAAACTAAAGCACTAGCCCGTTGTTTTTCTTTACAAATTGAAAGAAGGGAAACCCTCCTACACACACCCAAAATATATTTCAGGAGCAATCTTCCAATTGTATTTTATAAAGAGGACTTTTAGTTGAAATTTACTCCTCAATATACGAAAAAACATAGAGTATATAGGGGTGTGGGCTACTAAAACTAAAGCACTAGCCCGTTGTTTTTCTTTACAAATTGAAAGAAGGGAAACCCCCCTACACACACCCAAAATATATTTCAGGAGCAATCTTCCAATTGTATTTTATAAAGAGGACTTTTAGTTGAAATTTACTCCTCAATATACGAAAAAACATAGAGTATATAGGGGTGTGGGCTACTAAAACTAAAGCACTAGCCCGTTGTTTTTCTTTACAAATTGAAAGAAGGGAAACCCTCCTACACACACCCAAAATATATTTCAGGAGCAATCTTCCAATTGTATTTTATAAAGAGGACTTTTAGTTGAAATTTACTCCTCAATATACGAAAAAACATAGAGTATATAGGGGTGTGGGCTACTAAAACTAAAGCACTAGCCCGTTGTTTTTCTTTACAAATTGAAAGAAGGGAAACCCCCCTACACACACCCAAAATATATTTCAGGAGCAATCTTCCAATTGTATTTTATAAAGAGGACTTTTAGTTGAAATTTACTCCTCAATATACGAAAAAACATAGAGTATATAGGGGTGTGGGCTACTAAAACTAAAGCACTAGCCCGTTGTTTTTCTTTACAAATTGAAAGAAGGGAAACCCCCCTACACACACCCAAAATATATTTCAGGAGCAATCTTCCAATTGTATTTTATAAAGAGGACTTTTAGTTGAAATTTACTCCTCAATATAAAACATAGAGTATATAGGGGTGTGGGCTACTAAAACTAAAGCACTAGCCCGTTGTTTTTCTTTACAAATTGAAAGAAGGGAAACCCCCCTACACACACCCAAAATATATTTCAGGAGCAATCTTCCAATTGTATTTTATAAAGAGGACTTTTAGTTGAAATTTACTCCTCAATATACGAAAAAACATAGAGTATATAGGGGTGTGGGCTACTAAAACTAAAGCACTAGCCCGTTGTTTTTCTTTACAAATTGAAAGAAGGGAAACCCTCCTACACACACCCAAAATATATTTCAGGAGCAATCTTCCAATTGTATTTTATAAAGAGGACTTTTAGTTGAAATTTACTCCTCAATATACGAAAAAACATAGAGTATATAGGGGTGTGGGCTACTAAAACTAAAGCACTAGCCCGTTGTTTTTCTTTACAAATTGAAAGAAGGGAAACCCCCCTACACACACCCAAAATATATTTCAGGAGCAATCTTCCAATTGTATTTTATAAAGAGGACTTTTAGTTGAAATTTACTCCTCAATATAAAACATAGAGTATATAGGGGTGTGGGCTACTAAAACTAAAGCACTAGCCCGTTGTTTTTCTTTACAAATTGAAAGAAGGGAAACCCCCCTACACACACCCAAAATATATTTCAGGAGCAATCTTCCAATTGTATTTTATAAAGAGGACTTTTAGTTGAAATTTACTCCTCAATATACGAAAAAACATAGAGTATATAGGGGTGTGGGCTACTAAAACTAAAGCACTAGCCCGTTGTTTTTCTTTACAAATTGAAAGAAGGGAAACCCTCCTACACACACCCAAAATATATTTCAGGAGCAATCTTCCAATTGTATTTTATAAAGAGGACTTTTAGTTGAAATTTACTCCTCAATATACGAAAAAACATAGAGTATATAGGGGTGTGGGCTACTAAAACTAAAGCACTAGCCCGTTGTTTTTCTTTACAAATTGAAAGAAGGGAAACCCCCCTACACACACCCAAAATATATTTCAGGAGCAATCTTCCAATTGTATTTTATAAAGAGGACTTTTAGTTGAAATTTACTCCTCAATATAAAACATAGAGTATATAGGGGTGTGGGCTACTAAAACTAAAGCACTAGCCCGTTGTTTTTCTTTACAAATTGAAAGAAGGGAAACCCCCCTACACACACCCAAAATATATTTCAGGAGCAATCTTCCAATTGTATTTTATAAAGAGGACTTTTAGTTGAAATTTACTCCTCAATATACGAAAAAACATAGAGTATATAGGGGTGTGGGCTACTAAAACTAAAGCACTAGCCCGTTGTTTTTCTTTACAAATTGAAAGAAGGGAAACCCTCCTACACACACCCAAAATATATTTCAGGAGCAATCTTCCAATTGTATTTTATAAAGAGGACTTTTAGTTGAAATTTACTCCTCAATATACGAAAAAACATAGAGTATATAGGGGTGTGGGCTACTAAAACTAAAGCACTAGCCCGTTGTTTTTCTTTACAAATTGAAAGAAGGGAAACCCCCCTACACACACCCAAAATATATTTCAGGAGCAATCTTCCAATTGTATTTTATAAAGAGGACTTTTAGTTGAAATTTACTCCTCAATATACGAAAAAACATAGAGTATATAGGGGTGTGGGCTACTAAAACTAAAGCACTAGCCCGTTGTTTTTCTTTACAAATTGAAAGAAGGGAAACCCTCCTACACACACCCAAAATATATTTCAGGAGCAATCTTCCAATTGTATTTTATAAAGAGGACTTTTAGTTGAAATTTACTCCTCAATATACGAAAAAACATAGAGTATATAGGGGTGTGGGCTACTAAAACTAAAGCACTAGCCCGTTGTTTTTCTTTACAAATTGAAAGAAGGGAAACCCCCCTACACACACCCAAAATATATTTCAGGAGCAATCTTCCAATTGTATTTTATAAAGAGGACTTTTAGTTGAAATTTACTCCTCAATATAAAACATAGAGTATATAGGGGTGTGGGCTACTAAAACTAAAGCACTAGCCCGTTGTTTTTCTTTACAAATTGAAAGAAGGGAAACCCCCCTACACACACCCAAAATATATTTCAGGAGCAATCTTCCAATTGTATTTTATAAAGAGGACTTTTAGTTGAAATTTACTCCTCAATATACGAAAAAACATAGAGTATATAGGGGTGTGGGCTACTAAAACTAAAGCACTAGCCCGTTGTTTTTCTTTACAAATTGAAAGAAGGGAAACCCCCCTACACACACCCAAAATATATTTCAGGAGCAATCTTCCAATTGTATTTTATAAAGAGGACTTTTAGTTGAAATTTACTCCTCAATATAAAACATAGAGTATATAGGGGTGTGGGCTACTAAAACTAAAGCACTAGCCCGTTGTTTTTCTTTACAAATTGAAAGAAGGGAAACCCCCCTACACACACCCAAAATATATTTCAGGAGCAATCTTCCAATTGTATTTTATAAAGAGGACTTTTAGTTGAAATTTACTCCTCAATATACGAAAAAACATAGAGTATATAGGGGTGTGGGCTACTAAAACTAAAGCACTAGCCCGTTGTTTTTCTTTACAAATTGAAAGAAGGGAAACCCTCCTACACACACCCAAAATATATTTCAGGAGCAATCTTCCAATTGTATTTTATAAAGAGGACTTTTAGTTGAAATTTACTCCTCAATATACGAAAAAACATAGAGTATATAGGGGTGTGGGCTACTAAAACTAAAGCACTAGCCCGTTGTTTTTCTTTACAAATTGAAAGAAGGGAAACCCCCCTACACACACCCAAAATATATTTCAGGAGCAATCTTCCAATTGTATTTTATAAAGAGGACTTTTAGTTGAAATTTACTCCTCAATATAAAACATAGAGTATATAGGGGTGTGGGCTACTAAAACTAAAGCACTAGCCCGTTGTTTTTCTTTACAAATTGAAAGAAGGGAAACCCCCCTACACACACCCAAAATATATTTCAGGAGCAATCTTCCAATTGTATTTTATAAAGAGGACTTTTAGTTGAAATTTACTCCTCAATATACGAAAAAACATAGAGTATATAGGGGTGTGGGCTACTAAAACTAAAGCACTAGCCCGTTGTTTTTCTTTACAAATTGAAAGAAGGGAAACCCTCCTACACACACCCAAAATATATTTCAGGAGCAATCTTCCAATTGTATTTTATAAAGAGGACTTTTAGTTGAAATTTACTCCTCAATATACGAAAAAACATAGAGTATATAGGGGTGTGGGCTACTAAAACTAAAGCACTAGCCCGTTGTTTTTCTTTACAAATTGAAAGAAGGGAAACCCCCCTACACACACCCAAAATATATTTCAGGAGCAATCTTCCAATTGTATTTTATAAAGAGGACTTTTAGTTGAAATTTACTCCTCAATATAAAACATAGAGTATATAGGGGTGTGGGCTACTAAAACTAAAGCACTAGCCCGTTGTTTTTCTTTACAAATTGAAAGAAGGGAAACCCCCCTACACACACCCAAAATATATTTCAGGAGCAATCTTCCAATTGTATTTTATAAAGAGGACTTTTAGTTGAAATTTACTCCTCAATATACGAAAAAACATAGAGTATATAGGGGTGTGGGCTACTAAAACTAAAGCACTAGCCCGTTGTTTTTCTTTACAAATTGAAAGAAGGGAAACCCTCCTACACACACCCAAAATATATTTCAGGAGCAATCTTCCAATTGTATTTTATAAAGAGGACTTTTAGTTGAAATTTACTCCTCAATATACGAAAAAACATAGAGTATATAGGGGTGTGGGCTACTAAAACTAAAGCACTAGCCCGTTGTTTTTCTTTACAAATTGAAAGAAGGGAAACCCCCCTACACACACCCAAAATATATTTCAGGAGCAATCTTCCAATTGTATTTTATAAAGAGGACTTTTAGTTGAAATTTACTCCTCAATATACGAAAAAACATAGAGTATATAGGGGTGTGGGCTACTAAAACTAAAGCACTAGCCCGTTGTTTTTCTTTACAAATTGAAAGAAGGGAAACCCTCCTACACACACCCAAAATATATTTCAGGAGCAATCTTCCAATTGTATTTTATAAAGAGGACTTTTAGTTGAAATTTACTCCTCAATATACGAAAAAACATAGAGTATATAGGGGTGTGGGCTACTAAAACTAAAGCACTAGCCCGTTGTTTTTCTTTACAAATTGAAAGAAGGGAAACCCCCCTACACACACCCAAAATATATTTCAGGAGCAATCTTCCAATTGTATTTTATAAAGAGGACTTTTAGTTGAAATTTACTCCTCAATATAAAACATAGAGTATATAGGGGTGTGGGCTACTAAAACTAAAGCACTAGCCCGTTGTTTTTCTTTACAAATTGAAAGAAGGGAAACCCCCCTACACACACCCAAAATATATTTCAGGAGCAATCTTCCAATTGTATTTTATAAAGAGGACTTTTAGTTGAAATTTACTCCTCAATATACGAAAAAACATAGAGTATATAGGGGTGTGGGCTACTAAAACTAAAGCACTAGCCCGTTGTTTTTCTTTACAAATTGAAAGAAGGGAAACCCTCCTACACACACCCAAAATATATTTCAGGAGCAATCTTCCAATTGTATTTTATAAAGAGGACTTTTAGTTGAAATTTACTCCTCAATATACGAAAAAACATAGAGTATATAGGGGTGTGGGCTACTAAAACTAAAGCACTAGCCCGTTGTTTTTCTTTACAAATTGAAAGAAGGGAAACCCCCCTACACACACCCAAAATATATTTCAGGAGCAATCTTCCAATTGTATTTTATAAAGAGGACTTTTAGTTGAAATTTACTCCTCAATATAAAACATAGAGTATATAGGGGTGTGGGCTACTAAAACTAAAGCACTAGCCCGTTGTTTTTCTTTACAAATTGAAAGAAGGGAAACCCCCCTACACACACCCAAAATATATTTCAGGAGCAATCTTCCAATTGTATTTTATAAAGAGGACTTTTAGTTGAAATTTACTCCTCAATATACGAAAAAACATAGAGTATATAGGGGTGTGGGCTACTAAAACTAAAGCACTAGCCCGTTGTTTTTCTTTACAAATTGAAAGAAGGGAAACCCTCCTACACACACCCAAAATATATTTCAGGAGCAATCTTCCAATTGTATTTTATAAAGAGGACTTTTAGTTGAAATTTACTCCTCAATATACGAAAAAACATAGAGTATATAGGGGTGTGGGCTACTAAAACTAAAGCACTAGCCCGTTGTTTTTCTTTACAAATTGAAAGAAGGGAAACCCCCCTACACACACCCAAAATATATTTCAGGAGCAATCTTCCAATTGTATTTTATAAAGAGGACTTTTAGTTGAAATTTACTCCTCAATATACGAAAAAACATAGAGTATATAGGGGTGTGGGCTACTAAAACTAAAGCACTAGCCCGTTGTTTTTCTTTACAAATTGAAAGAAGGGAAACCCTCCTACACACACCCAAAATATATTTCAGGAGCAATCTTCCAATTGTATTTTATAAAGAGGACTTTTAGTTGAAATTTACTCCTCAATATACGAAAAAACATAGAGTATATAGGGGTGTGGGCTACTAAAACTAAAGCACTAGCCCGTTGTTTTTCTTTACAAATTGAAAGAAGGGAAACCCCCCTACACACACCCAAAATATATTTCAGGAGCAATCTTCCAATTGTATTTTATAAAGAGGACTTTTAGTTGAAATTTACTCCTCAATATACGAAAAAACATAGAGTATATAGGGGTGTGGGCTACTAAAACTAAAGCACTAGCCCGTTGTTTTTCTTTACAAATTGAAAGAAGGGAAACCCCCCTACACACACCCAAAATATATTTCAGGAGCAATCTTCCAATTGTATTTTATAAAGAGGACTTTTAGTTGAAATTTACTCCTCAATATAAAACATAGAGTATATAGGGGTGTGGGCTACTAAAACTAAAGCACTAGCCCGTTGTTTTTCTTTACAAATTGAAAGAAGGGAAACCCCCCTACACACACCCAAAATATATTTCAGGAGCAATCTTCCAATTGTATTTTATAAAGAGGACTTTTAGTTGAAATTTACTCCTCAATATACGAAAAAACATAGAGTATATAGGGGTGTGGGCTACTAAAACTAAAGCACTAGCCCGTTGTTTTTCTTTACAAATTGAAAGAAGGGAAACCCTCCTACACACACCCAAAATATATTTCAGGAGCAATCTTCCAATTGTATTTTATAAAGAGGACTTTTAGTTGAAATTTACTCCTCAATATACGAAAAAACATAGAGTATATAGGGGTGTGGGCTACTAAAACTAAAGCACTAGCCCGTTGTTTTTCTTTACAAATTGAAAGAAGGGAAACCCCCCTACACACACCCAAAATATATTTCAGGAGCAATCTTCCAATTGTATTTTATAAAGAGGACTTTTAGTTGAAATTTACTCCTCAATATAAAACATAGAGTATATAGGGGTGTGGGCTACTAAAACTAAAGCACTAGCCCGTTGTTTTTCTTTACAAATTGAAAGAAGGGAAACCCCCCTACACACACCCAAAATATATTTCAGGAGCAATCTTCCAATTGTATTTTATAAAGAGGACTTTTAGTTGAAATTTACTCCTCAATATAAAACATAGAGTATATAGGGGTGTGGGCTACTAAAACTAAAGCACTAGCCCGTTGTTTTTCTTTACAAATTGAAAGAAGGGAAACCCCCCTACACACACCCAAAATATATTTCAGGAGCAATCTTCCAATTGTATTTTATAAAGAGGACTTTTAGTTGAAATTTACTCCTCAATATACGAAAAAACATAGAGTATATAGGGGTGTGGGCTACTAAAACTAAAGCACTAGCCCGTTGTTTTTCTTTACAAATTGAAAGAAGGGAAACCCTCCTACACACACCCAAAATATATTTCAGGAGCAATCTTCCAATTGTATTTTATAAAGAGGACTTTTAGTTGAAATTTACTCCTCAATATACGAAAAAACATAGAGTATATAGGGGTGTGGGCTACTAAAACTAAAGCACTAGCCCGTTGTTTTTCTTTACAAATTGAAAGAAGGGAAACCCCCCTACACACACCCAAAATATATTTCAGGAGCAATCTTCCAATTGTATTTTATAAAGAGGACTTTTAGTTGAAATTTACTCCTCAATATAAAACATAGAGTATATAGGGGTGTGGGCTACTAAAACTAAAGCACTAGCCCGTTGTTTTTCTTTACAAATTGAAAGAAGGGAAACCCCCCTACACACACCCAAAATATATTTCAGGAGCAATCTTCCAATTGTATTTTATAAAGAGGACTTTTAGTTGAAATTTACTCCTCAATATACGAAAAAACATAGAGTATATAGGGGTGTGGGCTACTAAAACTAAAGCACTAGCCCGTTGTTTTTCTTTACAAATTGAAAGAAGGGAAACCCTCCTACACACACCCAAAATATATTTCAGGAGCAATCTTCCAATTGTATTTTATAAAGAGGACTTTTAGTTGAAATTTACTCCTCAATATACGAAAAAACATAGAGTATATAGGGGTGTGGGCTACTAAAACTAAAGCACTAGCCCGTTGTTTTTCTTTACAAATTGAAAGAAGGGAAACCCCCCTACACACACCCAAAATATATTTCAGGAGCAATCTTCCAATTGTATTTTATAAAGAGGACTTTTAGTTGAAATTTACTCCTCAATATAAAACATAGAGTATATAGGGGTGTGGGCTACTAAAACTAAAGCACTAGCCCGTTGTTTTTCTTTACAAATTGAAAGAAGGGAAACCCCCCTACACACACCCAAAATATATTTCAGGAGCAATCTTCCAATTGTATTTTATAAAGAGGACTTTTAGTTGAAATTTACTCCTCAATATACGAAAAAACATAGAGTATATAGGGGTGTGGGCTACTAAAACTAAAGCACTAGCCCGTTGTTTTTCTTTACAAATTGAAAGAAGGGAAACCCTCCTACACACACCCAAAATATATTTCAGGAGCAATCTTCCAATTGTATTTTATAAAGAGGACTTTTAGTTGAAATTTACTCCTCAATATACGAAAAAACATAGAGTATATAGGGGTGTGGGCTACTAAAACTAAAGCACTAGCCCGTTGTTTTTCTTTACAAATTGAAAGAAGGGAAACCCCCCTACACACACCCAAAATATATTTCAGGAGCAATCTTCCAATTGTATTTTATAAAGAGGACTTTTAGTTGAAATTTACTCCTCAATTTAAAACATAGAGTATATAGGGGTGTGGGCTACTAAAACTAAAGCACTAGCCCGTTGTTTTTCTTTACAAATTGAAAGAAGGGAAACCCCCCTACACACACCCAAAATATATTTCAGGAGCAATCTTCCAATTGTATTTTATAAAGAGGACTTTTAGTTGAAATTTACTCCTCAATATACGAAAAAACATAGAGTATATAGGGGTGTGGGCTACTAAAACTAAAGCACTAGCCCGTTGTTTTTCTTTACAAATTGAAAGAAGGGAAACCCTCCTACACACACCCAAAATATATTTCAGGAGCAATCTTCCAATTGTATTTTATAAAGAGGACTTTTAGTTGAAATTTACTCCTCAATATACGAAAAAACATAGAGTATATAGGGGTGTGGGCTACTAAAACTAAAGCACTAGCCCGTTGTTTTTCTTTACAAATTGAAAGAAGGGAAACCCCCCTACACACACCCAAAATATA